>NC_061510.1:246465511-246538268 GCF_022539505.1 Lolium rigidum | reverse complement strand
TGTTGACTTTATTCTGACCTTAAGCCGATCGGTGTTCCTGAATCGCGCTATGAGGGAAGACTGCGTGGAAAAGGCACGCTAGGAAAGAAATCAGCAACGTGTATGGACGGACATTCTTTCACTCAAGCACACTACACAGCTTCTACTTAATTCCATCTTGGTGGCTCCGTACAAAGAGGAACACAAGGAGATCTTACGCTCTAAATACCCGGAGCGCCGTGAAGATTGGATTGATGGAGAACACATGAAGACTTTCGGCGGTTGGTTGCAAACACGTCTCATGAATGTCACCGATGACGAGCAGCTGTACTTGTTGGCCAAGCAACCATCTTCTACTATATCGACTTTTCAAGGGTACGAGATTAATGGGAACACATTTTACACTTTCGCCCAAGACAAAAAGAGCACCAACCAAAACGGTGGTGTCCGCTTTGATGCGAAGATGGCAATGGGAACAAGGTCACATATTATGGGTACATAGAGGAGATATGGGAACTTGACTATGGACCTAATTTCAAGGTCCCTTTGTTCCGGTGTAAATGGTTCAACTCGAAAGACGGGTACAAGTAGACCCGCGTACGGAATGACTACGAGTGGATTTCAAGAATCTTGGGTACGACACCGAACCATTCGTCCTAGCCAGTGAAGTGGCTCAGGTTTTTTATGTGAAGGATATGTCTAGCAAACCGAAAAAAAGAAAAGAAAGGCAAGAGGACACATCATACGATGAGCCAAAGCGGCACATAGTTCTTTCGGGAAAAAGAAACATCGTGGGAGTAGAGGACAAGACAGGACATGTCAGAAGATTATAATAAGTTTGACGATATTCCACCCTTCAAGGTAAAAATTGACCCAAGCATCATCTTAAACAATGAAGATTGTCCATGGTTGCGTCGCAGTAAGAAGAAAGGGAAACGGGCGAAGAAAACTCAGAAGACTAGAGGAGATGGAGTATAACTTGTGTATCTCAATATGGAAATCACTTTTGTGTAATGATGTTACTGTATGTAAGATATTAACAATGGAGATGGTTGGCTTGTTTTACTAGTTAAGTCACGGGCTTGCAGGGAAATTTTTCGAGGCGGAACTTCTCGAATATGCCATATATAGGGCATGTGCACCAAGGGCATATTCGAGAAGTTCCGCCACGGTGATTTCCCAACCCTTTCCGCAACATTGTTAGAGGAGATGGAGTCTTCCACGGGCTTGCGGGAAATTTTTCCAGGCGGAACTTCCGAAGATGCCATAGGGCGTGTGCACCAAGGGCATCTTCGACAAGTTCCGCCACGGAGATTTCCCAACCCTTTCCCCAACATTGTTAGAGGAGATGGAGTCTTCCACGGGCTTGCAGGGAAATTTTCCAGGCGGAACTTCCGAAGATGCCATAGGGCGTGTGCACCAAGGGCATCTTCGACAAGTTCCGCCACGGGAGATTTCCCAACCCTTTCTTCCATCCATGGTGATGAAACTCTCCATCCATGTTGGCTTGTTGAGCTGCTTCCCATGGTCTATCGATGCTCCTTTTATAGGCAGAGCGTCCTTATCCTGCCGACAACTTTAGTACCGGTTGCAGACACCAACCGGTACTAAAGGTTACCCACGCGTCCTTATCCCACCGACAGGGCGTCGTGCGCTACATACTTTATCTCATCGAGCAGGGCGTCCTTATCCCGCCGACCGCTTTAGTACCGGTTGCACCCACCAACCGGTACTAAAGGTTACCCACGCGTCCTTATCCTGCCGACAGCTTTAGTACCGGTTGCACCCACCAACCGGTACTAAAGGTTACCCACGCGTCCTCATCCTGCCGACAGCTTTAGTACCGGTTGCACCCACCAACCGGTACTAAAGGTTTGCCTCGATCTGTCTTCCCGCCTATTTTCTTCCGCGCTTTCCACCGGATCCCGCCTCGTCTTCCCGCCATTTTTTCACTATATATATGTAGGCTTGGCCACCATTTACATATCACATCTAGACTCATATCCGCAAACCTCATCATTCTCTCCCATGGCTTCCATCGCATCTCTAACCCCGGGAGGCGGAGGCGCTTGCGCCTCGAACTACCCCTGCCCGCCGGGCTACCGCGTCCCGACCGGCTGGTTGCTAAGCGTCGGAGGCGTACCGGTCCCTCCGGTCCCTCTAGGTGTGGCGCGCGAGATGGCCATCACGAACCACTACTACTTCGAGCTCACGCCGGAGCAGCGGAGGAATCCCCGGTGGCATCCCGACTACGGCCCGACTTGGGAAAGCTTCTTCATCAATCGGCGTGAGAGGGCGCTTGCCGAGCACGAGGAGGGCGGCCCGCCTCCTCCGAACTTCAACGAGGCCGGCCGTCGGCTGTGGTGGCGCGGCCGGACTCTCCAGGGCGTCATGGCCTACCGTGGCCCCCGCCTGCGCTACCCTCAGTCCCAGCCCACGCGTGCTCACCCGCCGACGTTCGAGTACCGCGACCCCGATGCCAGCGACGATGATGACGGCGACTACGACGACTACAATGGCGACTACTACAGGGCTAGGCACGAGTATGACTGAATGACTCCAACAGTAGAATTTGGCCATGTATCTTTAATTTTCAGTTAAGCTATGTACTTTTAATTCGAGTTCAATCGTAATAAAATTTCATTCCCGCCCTTTCTTTTCCGCCTTTTTTCTCCCACGCGCGGCGTACGTCGTGGCGGGAAAGTTTCCCGCGCGGACGACGGGAGTAAAGAAAAGAAATAGAAAACAAAAAAAAGAAATAGAAAAGAAAATGAACATAAAGGAAACAAGAAAAAGAAAAGAAAAAGAAACAGTAAATAAGAAAAAGAAAAAGAAATATAAAAATAAGAAATAGAAAATAAGAAATAGAAAAAGAAATAGAAATTAAGAAATAGAAAAGAAAAAAGAAAGAAACAGAAAAGAAAAATAAAAAGAAAAGAAAAAGAAAAAGTAAATAAGAAATAGAAAAAGAAATAAAAAAATGAACATAAAGGAAAAAGAAAAAGAAAAGAAAAAGAAACAGTAAATAAGAAATAGAAAATAAGAAATAGAAAAAGAAATAGAAAATAAGAAATAGAAAAGAAAAAAAGGAACAGAAAAGAAAAATAAACAGAAAAGAAAACAGCAAAAGAAAAGAAAACAGCAAAAGAAAAAGAAAACAAAAAAAATACATTTGGTACCGGTTGGTATCACCAACCGGTACGAAAGGCCTTTCGTACCGGTTGGTGGTACCAACCGGTACCAAAGGGTCTTCCCACTAGTTATGACTTAGCGGCGCGGGGCAATTTCCCCCAAATCCCCAATTCTTCTCCGCGCGCGCGCCACGCAGAGACCACGCCGCGCCGTCGCAGCCTCGCAGAGACCACGCCGTCGCAGCCTCGCCGTCGCAGCCTCGCCGTCGCAGCCTCGCCGTCGGCCGCCGCCCGCTCCCCGGCGCCGCAGGTAAGTCCTCCGGCCCGGCCCTTCTTTCCCTCGCCCGCTCACGCGCACGCCTCGCCGCGATGCCGCCTCACCGACGCCGCCCCGCAGACGCCGCCCAGCCGACGCCGCCCCGCAGACGCCGCCCCGCAGACGCCGCCCAGCCGACGCCGCCCCGCAGACGCCGCGACGCCGTCGCCACGCTCGCGCCAACGCTGCTGGAGCCCACGCCCTTAGGGTGTTCGATGAAATGCGTAGGCCGTGCTGAACTGAGGCGCAGGTCGTCGGTGAGGTCGTACCCGCACCCGACCGCGCGCACGGCGGCCTCGGCCGCGTCCTGCGCAGGTCGATGGCGACGGCGGGCGTGGAGTCAAGGCGCCGGCCGGGACAGTGGAGGTGAGTGACGTGCGGGCGGGGCTGCGAGTGGCCGGGCGAGGAGCTGACTGGGTCTCGGGGGCAGGGGCTGGTCGTTTTCGCCACGGAATGAAGAAGATTTTGCCGAATACAAATACAGTACGGAGTACAAATTTTAGTTTTCTATAGGATTTGCAAGGACATTTGAGTTTTTGAAGAAAAAAACATAGGATACTTTATAAGAATTTTGACTAAAAGTGTTTATGGGCTGCAATTTTACGAATCAAATAAATATACATAGATAAAACATTTGAAATTAGAATCCTTCAAAACTCCTTTGAAAATCTATTGAGCTCGACGGGCTCGAGAGCAGGTTTTTAGAATGTTGTGTGAGGTGAGGTAAACTGGCCGGTGAAAAAATCAGAGAGAGAGAGAGAGAGAGCAGATGGAAGTGAAAGGAGAAGTGAAAGGCGATGCCCACGTGCAACTCTCCAACATGTACGCCGGCTCCAGCAAGTGGGTTAGGGTCGAGAAAAGAGAGAAGAGCGAGAGGACGAGCGCCGAGTGTTAGGGTTAGGGTCTGTAGCGGTGCCGCCGCGACATAGAGAGAAGAGCGCCGAGTGTTAGGGTTAGGGTCGACAAAAATAGAGAAGAGCGAGAGGAGGAGCGCCGAGTGTTAGGGTTTTTGCTTTCTTCATTTGAATTGTTTTCTAATTGCTTTCTTAATTTTGTAGTGACATTGAGGTATGGAGGACGGCACCTTCGTCCGAGATGAGGAGGGGGAAGAAGCGGTGCAGCAATTGATCTATGAGAGTGCCCGTGGTCCGGAACCCGACGATGGAGAAGACAACGATTACCAAGACTTTCCGAATGATTTTGGCGAGGGACTTGAGTCCGAACAAGTTAGAAGAGACAACGAAGTGTCCATCACAAACTCCGGCGAGGTGTATATCTATGTATCAATTAGTCTATATGTTCATCCCTAGATGCATTCATTTATTTGTATTGCACTTATTAACGAATAATTTTTTCTTTTAGCCTTCTGGATCATCGAGCAAGTCTGTTAGATCAAAACGAGGCCCGACGCGGGTGCTAAAGTGCGAGGGCAGGTTAGCCCTCACGGCATTCAAGGATAATGGTGAACCGAGTGGAGCCCAAGGAGTTTTGCCGCAAATTTACAAGTCAATCCGGAGTTATTGTTAGGGACCATGTACCGATCAGCATTCAAGAGTGGCATAAGCCGAAGAACCCGGAGAGTGGTGCTAGTTATGTCAACGACGCGATGAAAAAATTTCTTTGGGACACGCTCATGACAAAGTTCAGCCTACCGGAAGACATGACGGAAGGCCGGAAGAATAAAGTCAAGGAATGGACATGGAAGAAGATGGCCATACAATTCCGGACCTTCAAGAAAAATTTATGGGACAAATATAAGAATGAAGATCCGATATTCGATGATAATCTAGTGAAGATAAAAGATCACCGGGCCGCATTTAAGGAGTATAAGCAATCGTCTACTTTTGTGTCCCGATCGAAGAAAAATACCGAAAATGCTGCAAAGAAGAAACTTCCGCATCATTTGGGGTCAGGTGGCTACAAGAGTGCCATTCCGAAGTGGACAGCGTTTGAGAATAAACTGATGGATCATGGAATCACTCCACAGACATGGGACCGGCCCGAACGGTCCAAGTTATGGTTGTTCGCTCATGGGGCAGGGTTGGACCCAAAGACAGGGTTGATCGTTGCGAAGGGAAAATGGAAGGAAAAAATTGAGGCAATTGTACCGAAGCTTGTAGATGCAATTGACAAGGTCAGAAAGGGAGAGTACATTCCCGATCGAGAGAATGACGAGCTGACACTCGCTCTGGGGAACCCTGAACATGTTGAACGGGTACGAGCTCGCCCAGGTCTCACCATGAAGGAAGCGTGGCCGGACAGCGCTGACACTTATAGAAGCCGTTCGCGAAAGAAGAAGAAGGACGCCGACATTGTAACGGAGTTGTTATCTAGGGTGGAGGCTCTTGAGAGAAATCGGAGGGCACCCGATCAGCCGCTGTTTCTACAGGATCCACAAGCCGATGCTGCCCCATCTCAGCGAAGAAGCGAGTGTCGGTTCCTCGCATCTTGACGGATGTGGAGGAAGCTACCCCGTGGATTATGTCACGGAGAAGACAGATTGCGAGCTACATATGTTAATCAGGACCGCGTCACGTTAAGGTGGCGGTCGGCTATGTGTACCCAAGTGAAGATGGAGCAATGCACCATCATATGCCCATTCCACCTGGTTGTGTTCGTGTCGGGGTGGATGAAGTTGTTTCGGGTTTTGAAAAAGTGGAGCTTGATATTCCTAGAGGTGAAGATGAGAGGACACTGGCCGATGTCAAGCACGGTTTCGCCCTATGGCCGAAGAAGTATGTCGTCCTTTTGCAAAGGCCACCGACTCCTACACATGAGCAGCAAATGCCATCGACTCCTCCTGGTGGCGAGTCCCGGTGAGCAACCAAGTCCACACCTACCCGAGAGGGACCCCGGCGTGAGTCCACCATCTCGAGATCCTCCGCGTAAGACAGGCGTCCGTTAAGCGGAACGGTACGCCGCCTAGGAAGAAAGCTAGAAAGGAGAAAAACTGCCGCCTACCGAGAAGTTACCTTGGGAAAAAACTCCGGAGGAAAACGCGGAGGCCGTTCGAGCCGAGGTGAAGAAATTTTTGCACCGAAAGTGCCGGAGATACCTTTCGAGAAGACACTAGATCGGGAGAAAGTTGTGCGTACCGTTGACAATCTATATGACCTCGTACCATCGCCGCCATCCGACTATGTGCGTTCTATTGAAAGGTCGTATGACAAGATGATCGAGGCGACAAAACCCGTTCAATCGGGTATCGGGGAGATAAAAGGGATACACCAAGTCTACCAGCTCGGACAACAACCCGTTCAATCGGTCGACCCTCTCAAGGTGTTTGACGGGAAGACCGTTCAAAGTTCTCGACAAGACGGAACTGATTACGCCTTAGCTGAACGAGCATATCAGTTTGTTCAAGGGAAAGATTTGGTCGAGAATGTCGGGAAGGTACCAACAAGTATGCGTAACTTGCATTCGTGGTACCTTAAGGCCTCAAAGGAAGGGATCGAGACTATCATGGTGCGAGTTAGGGAAGAGCACTACTTCCGAGAGTACTGTGTGAACGTTGACTTCGCCGAACTCTTTCGGTTATACAATCTCCGGGCCCTCGACAAATCAATCATCGGTTGCTATTGTCCGTAAGTGATTTATTTATTTAATTTGAGAAGTCGTTCATTGTCCGCAGATTATAATCTTTTGTGCGCTATATTATGCGGATCGAAGATGCTCGAATGCAAAAGGGACGATATCACGGACATTGGGTTCATTGACCCGAACACAATGCATGTCAAAACCATAGAGAATCCCCTCTATAACAAGGATACACCGCAGACTTTGCTAAGGTTTTTGAAGCGACAACGTGACAAAAAGCTAATACTTTGGCCTTACAACTTCGAGTGAGTCTTACTCGTCTTATAACACATTATATTTTGCTCACCGTATGTCAAAATTTTAACTAATGACTTATGTATATGACACTACATATTGAAACGTGCGTAGGTTTCACTTTATTCTTCTCGTCATCAATTTGGAAATCGGAGAAGTTGAAGTCTTGGACTCACTAAGCAAAAATAAGGATCTATACTTGTCTTGTTTTTTAATGGTCGGAAGGTAATTTTAATTCTTATCGGTTTGTTTCGTTAATTTCCTGCTTTGAACTAATTGATGACTCTTTTATGCATTTTCTTTTGTCGAGCAGCGTATGGCAAACTTTCATCAAGGAAGATACGTCCCGTGAATGGACACCGAAGCTGCGATGGCGTGCGAAAGTAAGTAGTACTACCTAGGTCCACACACCTTTTAATTATCATACTTGACTATTGTTTGATTGAATTATATTCTTGTAAAGAAATGCCCGCAACAACCTCCGGGAACCGATCTCCGTGGATTCTTCGTTTGCGAGTACATCCGCAGAATTATCAACGAGAGAACGAATAATGAAAGAAATAAAGAGGTACAAAAACAATCTTCACAAATTTGTTTTGTTATCATAAGTTGTGCTTGAGTTTCAGTAATAGTTGTTTCATGTATTCATTTGTATCTTATTCTTTTATAGTTGGCAAGAAAGCGGAACAAGCTCTCAATCGATGACCGCTTCATAGCAATAGGCGAGGAATTGGCGGGATTTTTCCTTCGGGACGTCATACCACCACTCGCAGAGTTCCACTATGAATGAAGATGTACATGTTACATATATAGTTGACTCGAAGAGTACCACTATGCTACATGTAATAGACATATATAGAGTACGCCTCGGAGAGTACCACTATGCATGAAGATCGATCTTCATGCATAGTGCTACTTAATTTGCGATCTTATGCAATAACATGTGTGTTATATTATATGCACCAACTTGCTATGCATCATCTTGATCTTCATGTACTACCTAAACCCAAACGCGTTTACGGTGCATCGACGCGATATGAAACAAACCGATATCCCTAAACCCCTCCAAAAACCCTAAAAAACCAATTCTCGCCGCGGCGGAGATTTGGGCAAATTCCCTGCCGCGGGGGAACCTTTGGTACCGGTTCGTATTACCAACCGGTACCAAAGATCCTTAGCCCCGAGCTCTCCGGTGGCCCACGTGGAGGCCCGTTTTATACCGGTTCGTAAGCAACCGGTACGAAAGGGGGGGGGGGGGCTTTAGTGCCGAATAATTTGTACCGGTTGCAAAACCGGTACGAATGCCCCTCTGGAACCGGTACGCATGAGAGATTTTCTACTAGTGGACGACGTCCTCGGGCGTTGTTGCATTGTTGAAGGTGTCGCTCACCCTCTTGGGGAAACACTAGATCTAGGTCTTCTGGGTAGGATGATGGCGACATTTTGGTGTCGCTCACCCTCTGGGGGACATCGTTTTGGAACACGTGATGCATTAATTGAGGGGTCTACTGGTGGAGCGGTGTTTCATCTACCGCGTCTACGACGACGGGTCTCAGCGGCATGGAGCAGCGGGGCCTTGGTGGCGAGCTTGTGACGATGGATGCACGTAGGACAGTGGCGTTGTCTGGCACCATGCCAGCATCGACGAGCCTAGTAAGGTCAATGCCTTGATCCTTCCTGAAGATAGATTGACGACTTATCGAGTGTGGGCAGGTGTTTTTTCATGGTTTGCTGGACTGTTTTGTGTTCCTGACTCAACGTTAGGCGTTTTGGTAAGGCCTCCAGTTTTTAAAATGATGTGCATAGGTATGAGGTCTCGGCACAAGGCACCGACATGGTCACCCCTATCATCAACCTTGTAGGTGTTGCGACATATGCCGTTAGTGAGGTAACTTTGGTTTTATCTTTGTATTTTCTTTGTAAAGCTGAGTTAAATAGTCTAAATAAAATAGTTGTGTATATCATTTTGATGTAGAGGTTGTGTATAAAATGGTAACCCAAACTCTTTCTCAACACCTAGCAGTGGTGCCTGCGGATAAGCCGGGCAGAAAAGGCAGAATCGGCGACATGCGAGAGCTTTTGCGTCCGGAGGAAAGGCGGATGCGGCTGAAGTGGCGAGGACGGCTACACCAAACGAGAAAAGTGGAGACGACCCACATTTATGTTAGGGCAAGGAGATTTCTTCTATTTGTTGGGACTGAGGACAAATGATTCCGCGTAGATTAAAACCGGCCAATTTTATCCATGGTGGGAAAAAAAGTGTCAAAAACCGATCAACCATCATTAAATCGTTAAAAGGACCAAAATCAGACTTAATTAAAAGTTTGAGGATAGATTTAGACAAAAATAGAGCCGAGGGATCAAAAATAAACTTTTGTAAGACTTGAAGGACCAAAGGTGCACTTAACCTTAAAAAAATAAGCTTGCAGCATGCAGTAGTATATACACGTACGCAAAGTAAAACGTAACTTGAAGAGAGTGGTGTTTCAGCGCATTGGAGCATATGCTTCTTTTATTTTTAAAACATGTTACACATATTTTAAATTTTCAAAAAATTGAAACAAAATATTCGCATGTACACCTTCACGTGTTACACGCTCACAGAGTCGTTTCATGAAAAATCGACTTGTCGTGTGGCATGTAAATTTTATCTTTTTTACATAGACCACAAAACATATTTGTTCCTCACAAAACTTGACAAACGCACATATATTATGAAAATGTTCATGTTTTTTTGACATTTCAAAATAATTTCTTGATAAAGACAGCATATGCACCAGCTGGAGCCGAATTGAATTTCCCGTAACTTGAATGGTGTGCAGAATGTCACGGCTAGGTTAGTGTGTATATGCCCTGGCTCTCAACCAGGCTATCGTATGACATAGGTAACTTCCTAATTAATTAATTTGTAGGACCAACGTAAAGAAAGTGACATGGCCAGACGAACAAGTACAAATCAGCAGCTACGTACCATTGGCAAGCTGAATTAGCTCGTGAAAACGTCCTTTATTAGTGAACTAAAGGAGTAGTTTGTTACCTAACGCGAGCAAGTTAACTAGATTAGAACGGATTCTTGAGGCGCATACATACTGAGGTGGCCGATTGCTGGCCATATAGTTCATCTCGAGTGTCCGTGGGTGCAAGAAAGTACCAGTTTGAGCTTCTTCGTGATATAGCTAGCTGTCCGTATTGATTAATATTTCCTCCGGTCTCTTTTATTTAACTGAAATTTAATACAAAGTTGAAAGTTGTATTAAATCTCAATTAAAAAAGATGGAAGGAGTAGTGATTAGATCACCCGGCCAAACAAGTTAGTTACTACTAAGGGATGTTAGTTCAGGCCATTCATTCTCCTATTCTTTTCTTAAGCTGTACAGTAGGTTTCATTACTGCACATTTTTAGATTTTTATAAGATGAAATAAAAAAATCTATAGAAAGGAAGGAGCTGGAGGAAAGGGGGTACAACCATCCTCCGGGTGGTTCTCCACACATGTCCCAGTTAGATTAGCCGAACATTCAGTAGGACTTGTTGGAGAGGTTGTTACCAGAAATTCAATTTAGCTCCCGGGTACATATGCTCCCTCTACCAAAAAATTATACTTGGAAGTGTCGAAATTACAAAAAATTGTACATGTACGTCTCCATAATATATATGAGTTTGCCAAGTTTAAAGAAAAACTAATATTTTTTGTGGTCTATGTAAAAAAAGAGAAAATTTATCTTGTGAACCGTCTTATTCTCAGGATTTTGTATGTTTAATTTACACATGCCATATGACAAGTCGATTTTTTCTGAAACAACTTTGTAAGCGCGTAGCACGTGAAGATGTACGTGCAATTTTTTTTAAAATTTCAAAATATGTGTAAGATGCATTTTAAAATGAAGGGAGCATATACTCTCTTGTTTCAAAACACAACTCCAGGTTGTTACTTATTATGAAGCCGTCCTCTCTCTATCCTTCAAGAAATGACCTAAGAAATAACCATCATTTTTTTTTCCGGGTAAAATAACGGTCATGTTGGTGATGCGCTTAGTAAAGCGCCACTTCGGCTAGGCGAGCGCGCCGTGCAGGCTGGTTCCGCATGACTAGTTAGTTGGATACGCCAATTTCGTTGATTAATCGCATGATTTGCTTGGATGTGCTCACATGCGCATAGGACGAATACGCGCACGTCAGTGCTGATCGATGCATATATAGGAACACAGGTCAAACCAGTCTTACTAGGCGCCATTACATGTCTCCAGATCGAGGCAGGCAGCGTGAACATTGCCACCCCGACCATCGACCTATCGATCTCGATCAACTAATACGCATGAGAACACATCTGGATGATCGACTCCACGGAGCCGCAAAATTCTTGTGCATGCATATCACGGTTGGCCGGCAGAATTAGCTAACTATATTCTATGTTTTAGTTGGAGTATAACAATTGAGATTATGCTGTCTATTCGCCTGGTGCTGTGGCGCATATGCATCCGGCGTTTCCCCCTTTTTGTCGTTGTTTTGAACGGCCTCCCTTCTAGCAGCTGGTCGATGTGGTGCCAGGAGGCGGCGTGGGAATTTGGATTGACATGACCAGAGTTTGTTTCTCATTGCAAAAAGGAAAAAACTTAGAGAATTTCACTTTTTTACGTTCTAGTTATGCATTTGTGACACTAATTACCTTATTGAGTGAAAAAATACTCTAGATTATGCATTGTAGAATGTTTGGATCCTCGTTTGCTAGTGTGTATCCATTGGACAAGGTGTGAGGTGATGATCGGAGTTCAAAAATATCACTACGGAAACGAGGAATGAAACAAAAGAGAACTCTGGACATAATCATCGATGATGTCCTCCAATCTTTATATATTTGGTGATTCCACATCGATGAAACACGCTGATCCTATCTAACAAAAACAAGAAAAATGCTAAACTCAGGTAAGTCGTATTTTAAGTCTCCTAGATGGGATATTTTTGTAGCAAATTCACTGAATATGGTAATATGTGTCACAAATACAGAACTATGTGGTGAAAACGTTGAATTCACTCGCTAAACTTATATGTCTCTTAACGACAACTTCATGAAGCTGGAGATGGTGTCGCGGGGAACATAAATCTCATGGCTCTATCTATCTCCGTCCTGGTATATCCATTTTAAACAACACAACTAATAGCTGGAACTTTTGGTCCCATCGATTATAGTTTGGCAATCTCTAGCTAGCTATCAGCCGGTTGTAGCTAGAACGGGTTTGAGTTTTACATGCATGGGTGGTCTCTAGGTCGTTTCCGCAAAAACCTTGTCACTGGTGCAAAAAATAAATTAGGTGTACCGTTTTTCTTCGTATGTAACATTTTAAGAAATACTACATCGTTTTGCAACATTTCTACATGAATCCGTAAAAAATTTCCATACGTAGAAAAAACTTGTGCAACATTTTAAGCATGCCCATGTAGCAAAAAATAATCAAATCTCTGTTTGTTTGGAGCAAAATCTAAGAGTCGTGTCGCTAACTGCAATAGAAAAAAAACAATACTTTCAATATTTGTGCCTAACTCATCCAACAATACAGTAACAAGTATGTAATATTGGGAAATCTCTCACAAGCATATGCACACAAATCCTTGTAGCATTTTGTCCATGCTTACACAACAAAAACTATGCACACATGTAGCAAACCTCAACCTCATATGTAACATCAACAAAATCCCCACGAAAATTACCTTCACCATCAAAGAAGTCGTCATCCCGAGCTCCCCACGATGGATCCGGATCGCCGGAGGATCGTCGTTGCTGGATCTGACAACCCCGAACTTGGAAAGAGCTTGGGATTAGAGCTCTCTTGCCAAGTATCCATGCTTGTAGGCGCAAATAAAACCATCCATGGTGGTAGATGACAAGGTATTAACTTATCAATGCCTACGGGTTGTAGACTAGGGTTTCGTTGGATGTAGAGGGCAAGTAGATCTCGAAGGTTTCAGCCGAAAAGTACTCGACGATATGAAAACTAGGGTTTGTTAGACAATGATTCGATTCTTTCTTTGTCCATCGACTCCCCCTTATATAGGAGGCGGAGCCGAGGGATTCGTGATACACAAGTTTACAGAGTCCGGGAGGGTTTCTAACCCGTCCCGCAAGATTACAAATAACGCTTCCTATTACAACTCTAGCTTTCCTTAATAGTATCTTGGGCTTCCGAATCTTCTTGCCCTTCGGGTTATGGGCCTTCAATAAACCCCGGGTACCATCTTCGGCAGGCCCATTGGGGATGCCTATGTCAGTAGCCCCCGAGATTTTACTTGAATCGAAGAATCAAGGCAAATCTCCAGCTTTAATCACTCAATAACTCTGCTGAATTTATAACATATCCTTCGACATGCAATTATATATTGTACAGGGATGATGGTAGTTGGGGCTAGTTCATCTGACGGATCAGGTACTAGTTAACTGCTCTAGTGGCAATCCGCAAAAACCTACTTCAAGATCACGTCCCTGGACATGATCTCGGGATACTGGTGTAAACTTCGACGAGTGCCGCTTAAGGTCTTACCATTCTGTCGAGTCCCAGTCATATTTTATCGGGTACCTAACGCGTCCGTTAGGATTTTTCTTCGCATCTGTTGATACGGAAAAAAGTAGCAAACCGACGTCAGAGACGGCGCCACGCCGCTCAGAACGGATCTGGGGTCTTACCTTCGCAAATTATGCGGCATTCAGAGATTATTCACAACTTTGGCGCTCTGAGAATATATTGTCGAGTGCTTTTTCGGCTGCTGGAATAGCACATTTTATTGAGTCAACGAATGACTTATTTTGCCTTCCCGATGGGAGTATATGTAGAGTTATTTGTATAACTCGAAATATACTCACTTCTTCTTTCTGTCTTTTTCCTCTCTCTCTTTTTTTTTTCTTTTTTTTTTGTATAATTTCATCGGGCACGCGAACAGCGTTCCCGATGGGAGTAGCCCCCGAGGCTACAGCCAAGGACTAGTGCTTGGTTGTAGGCTCAACACTCTAATGCCTCATGTCGCTATATTGTCATTCTTTCTCGAATTTTTATATCTATCGGGTGCGCGAACAGCGCTCCCGATGGGAGTAGCCCCCGAGGCTATGGACAAATGCGTGCGTTTGGTCATAGGCTCTCGCCATTTCTATTTTGCCATACTCGAATTTTTCTTTATTCCAAAGTAGCCCCCGAGCATTTGGTCAAAAACTTGTATTTGATCAAAGGCTCTCGAAATAATCAATAATCTTCAGCTACCGCCCTTCTTATGAAACTTCATAGCCGAGATTTTCTTTTACCACGGTGACATCATTGCTGATGATAGCCACGACCAATGTATCGGGTAGACACGGGTAATTTTCTCTCTCTGTCTTGCGGGCCCAAAAACCTTATCAATTTGACACGTCGTGCAAGTGGGGGACACATGTCCTCCGCTTTTCCTGGCGCACGCGCTGTAACGCCTTCATACTGAATTTACTTTGTTACCCCTATTCCACGTGTACACCATCTATCTCACATTTTCTCCATCCGACGGTGCGCCAATTCACCGCACCTCTATTTAAGGTCATCGTCTTCCTCCTTCCACACTTTCGCTCGCGCCGCTCCTCTTCTCTCCTCTGCCAAAATCCTCCCTTGCGCCCCATAGTTCTTTGAGCTTCACCACGCTCGCACTGTGCTCCTACGCCATTGTTGATGCTACCGCGCAGACTCACCAGGCACAATACTCCTGAATCCAAGATGGCTTCCGCGGATCTGGGGAGCGCTGAGTGGGAGAGATCCAAAATCTCTGCCCAAGACATTAACTTGCTGAAGAAACTGGGGATCAGCAAGAAGCAAGACGCGCTGCGCTTCCCCAGCGAAGAAAGCTACCCAACCCCTCCAATGGAGTATCGGGTTAGTTTTGTCGACCACCTCATCTGTGGCCTCTCTGCCCCTATTCACAATTTTCTTCGGGGGTTGCTTTTCGTGTACGGATTGCAACTTCACCATCTTACTCCCAACTCCATTTTTCACATCTCGATCTTTATCACCCTTTGCGAATCCTTCCTTGGAGTCCTGCCTAACTGGGATTTATGGAAGCGCATTTTTCTTTGTCGCCGTAATGGCTCTGCCAATGTCGCCTATAACATAGGCGGCGTTGTTATCTGCGTTCGCCCTGATGTCGAGTACTTCGATGTCAAATTCCCTGATTCAGTTCAAGGGTGGCGCAAAAAATGGTTGTATATCCACGAGGAAAACCATGGGTCTGTTGAAGACAACATTCCTCCTTTTGATGGTGCCGAAAAAATCTATCGCCGCCGGTCCTGGGATGCAGAGGCTACCGCCGAAGAAAAAGCGGCGACAGAGGCACTGATGACTCGCATCCACGAGCTGCAAAGTACCCGTGGCCAAGAATTGTCAGGTATCCAAATCACGGCGTATTTCCTTAGGATTAGAGTGCAGCTTCTGCAAGCTCGCAAAAATCCTCTCTGGAAGTATGCTGGCGACAAAGATGTGGATCGCCTGTCAGTGGATTTGCCGGTCAAGGATTTAGAAAGATCCTATTCCCTCGTCTTGTCGCGTAAAACCGTATAGCGCCACCAACGCGCTCCCTAAGGTAATTTTTGTATGGACTATTTTTTGACTACGTATTTCTGTTGACATCCTTTGCATAACTTGTTTGTCGACATTCTTCTTTTTGCAGAACCATCCAGATCTTGTTTCTCTTCCTCCCCTTCCTGAAGTTGGAGAGGTCGAAGAATGGGCCGTTGTCACCGACGACAACCAGGGTACTTCTCGCCCTGAGAGCGAAGCCGCGGATTCTCGAAAATCTGCGGTATCCTCTGAAAAGGAAGTTGAATCCGAGGCTACCGGATCAGCACACTCTCCTCCCCCAGCTGTTTCTCCCAAGAACAAGAGAAAAAGGGAGGAAGTTGTCGACTCCGGCCCCTCCAAGACCGGCACACCTCCTGCCGAAGAAGTTGTTCCTACTGAAAAAAGGACAACTTTCGACCCTTATACCGATGCTCTTGTCAGCTCGTAAGTTCCTGTCGCTGTTTGTTGTTTGCCATTGATTATTTTGACTATGTTGTTTATTGTCTTGTCGCCTTTTTGTAGTGATGACGAGGATGAAATTCAACCTATTGACGCGACTGCTCGAACGAGTACGTCTCGTACTTTAGTTGTTTCGGAAGCTCATCCTGATGGGGATGAAACTTCGCCTCCTCAACAAGATACAGAACATCCAACTCCAGTTGCAAGCCCCCGAGCCTCTTCACCAAAGAGAGCTAGGGTAGAACCAGCCAAAGAACCTCTCCTGCTGGCTGGTAGTTCCACGACTCCTTCATTGGATGATGTAAGTTTTTCACTGTTCTTTTTCCAAATATTTCAACATTTGTCGACTCCCCTTTTTTCTTGCGTAAGTCCTGTCGAACTTTTCCTTCCTATATTGACTTTTCTTTTTCTTTTGTTTTCTCTTCAGCCTGTGATGAAGGTGTTTATTCGCCTCGGTACCCAATTCGTCGGGTACCGTGATCATACGAATAAACTTGAAGGTACTATTTTTCCTTGCGCTCTCTGTTGTATTTACTCCTTTATTGTTTTGTCGTGACGTTTACCGTCGTTTATTTTTACCAGAAACTCTTGCCGAAGCCAACAAACGCGCTGACGCTCTTGCTGTTAAGTTAGAGCAAAGCGAAGCAGCTCGCAAGAAAGCTGAAGCAGATGTCGCCGCCGTCGAAGATCTTCGAAAAAGGCTTCATGACGCGGAAACTTCTTTGAGTGAGCATATAACCGAACAATCTGCTCGCGAAGAAGCAATTATCAGGCGCTTGGAGTCGCAGAGCCGTCGCTTTGTCAGTAAGTGCCCAAACTATTTTGATTTCCTTGAACTTGCTTTTCTTTTCTTGTTTGTTGATCAATAAAATTTTGCCTTAGCAGGAAAAACGTGTCAAGAATATGAACTTGAAGATCTTGACAATGATCCCCTTCTTGATGCGCTTTCTCTCCTTGAAATTCATGGAGACGAAGCACGCGAAGGCCTTGCTGAACCTGGGGCGGGACTGTCGCGGCTCTACCCCTACTTCTTCCCGAAGAAAGAGGAACCCGCGCCTTTTCTTGCTCTCGCCAAATGCTTCAATTCTCAAGAAAATCTTGGGCTCAAACTTCGCCAAGAAGGTCTGAAGGTTGGCGTTGAAGGCACGATTTCCCTGGTTGCTGACAGCCAACAAAATATTGACTGGACTAAAGTTGGCGACACACAGGAGGTGGAGACCAAGAAGTGGCAGTCGCTTATTAAGGCTGCGAAGCCAAACTCGAAGAAGATCCTCGCCTATCTTGGATGCAAGCCAACTCCTGCTCCTAGTTCGTCGAAGCCGGAGGTTTAGTAGAGTGTCCTGTCTTTTTTTTTTTACTTTGTCTCTTTTGATGTTGTCGCCACAGTAGCTTTAGCGACAACTGCCGTAGTAGTTCTTTTAAGGACTCCTTTTGTAATAGCCATGTAAATATTCCGAAAATCAATGGAAATCTATTTTGCTTGATGATTGATACGGAAATTTTCTTTTCCAGTTGATATTTGATAACTACTCCGCAAATCCTCGTCCTGCCGATACTTTTCCTGCTTCCTCCTACTCGAAGAAAACATCTGCCGATGACGACTTTATTGGAGATTCCGCGGATAAAGAATCCACACAAGATTTGAGAAATCTCCGCCAACAGTTGCAGTCTATGAAGAAGCAAACACTTGTAATGATGGAGCAGTCTCGAAAATCGTTGGAAAAGGAAAAGATTGCGCTTCAGCATGCCCAGGATGCTATAGCTGTAAAATAAGGCGCGGTTGCTGCGGCTGCCGAAGCTTCTCGACGAGAGAATTTTATGCTTGAGCTAATGCTTGATTCCATCTTGGATATGGCGGGTATATCTTGTTCACTCGACCATGATTATCTGTATTCTCCCTGTTTTTCCTTCCTTTCTGACTCCTCCGCTTAAAACAGGTTCTTTTCTGGATACCGCTGCCGAGGATCAACATGTTGAAGCTCGATCCAATGTGCTTCTCAAACTTGCCGAAGAGCATGGTTCCAACTTTTGGGTGACGCCTGAACGTACCCGCCAAATCGTCAGATTTAAAGATCGTGCGACTCAGGTCCATGAGTTTCTCGACTTCTGTACAAGGACATTGTCCTTAGTTTACGGCACCATGCTCCAACGCAATAAGATGCCAGAAACCCTTCCTGCTTTGATGGAGAAATTTCGGGATGCCCCTCGGATCCATGGATTTGTGTGGGCTCAACTGTCTGCTGGCGCCAGATTTGCTATGATGATGATAAAAATCTGCTATCCCAAGTTTGACATGAGTCAAATTGTTACCAAGTGCCTGGCCAAGATGGCGAAAAGGAAAAGGAATGTTGGCAAAATTGATGATCTTGTAACCCCTATAGCAGAAGATATGATGGATGAACTTCTTTGGATGGACGCTGAATTCTTCGTGAAGGGCAGCTATGCTGAACACAGTACTCGTACTGTAAATACTGAACGGACGACCATAGATGATATACTAGGAAGCAATTAAAAGCCTCTCTTTTATCTTGACGATTTTTCCCAGGAGTTGCATCTTGTATATTGTAAACATAATCTATATTGTAAGGCCAGGAAATATGTTTGTTTTTCCTCACCAAGCCGCCGAGCGTTTTGGTGGCGATTTTTCTCTATTTGTGTATGCGAGGTTAAACCAAGGCAACTAAATTACATTGAGTATACTGTATTTGCGTGTATGAGCCCCCGGGCCTTTTTGTTGATCGCTATTTTGTATCTTCGTTTATTTTGCGATGTGTTTTGCACCAAGGCGAAATATTTTCGGTGATGTATATTGTAAATCTTGGGCACAAGCCCCCGAGCCTGTCGAAGAAAAAGATATATATCTCTACTATCTTTATTATATTGCAGCACCGCGAGCCCGCCTCATTAAAAACCTTTTCCGGCCCCACTCGGTGCCCCGAAAAAGGAAAAGAGTGCGTCTGAAAACTCGCGGGCGTTTCAGTACATTGTATTTTTACAAGAAGAACTATATTTTGACACTAAGCGTAGAAACGCCTTAGCTGCGCCACATTCCAGGGGTTTTCTCGGAAACCCCCGTCTTCTTATCCTTGATCCTGTATGCTCCTCCTTCGATGACTTCCGTGACGATGTAAGGGCCAAGCCATGGTGACTCGAGTTTTTCAATACACTGTTGATTGAGTCGTAGAACTAGATCTCCAACCTGAAAGGACCTTGGTCGCAAGCATCGACTATGATAATTTTTCAAGTCTTGCTGATACTTGGTGACCCGTGATAGTACTTCATCTCTGGCTTCGTCCAATGCGTCGACATCGTCCTCTAATGCTCTTCTAGAAGTTTCTTCATCGTACTCCGTGACTCTTGGAGAATCATGCTCTATTTCTATCGGCAGTACTGCCTCTGCTCCATGGACCAGGAAAAACGGAGTCTCCTGCGTCGCTGTATTTGGCGTTGTTCGAATACTCCATAATACACTTGGCAACTCTTCTGGCCACGTATGCCGAGCTTTTTCCAGTGGTCCCAGCAATCGCTTCTTGATACCGTTGCAGATGATACCGTTGGCTTTCTCGACCTGACCATTGGTTTGCGGGTGCCCAACTGACGCGAAGTGCAATTTAATGCCTACTTCTGCGCAGTATGCCTTGAATTCCTTAGATGTGAAGTTACTACCACTGTCCGTGACGATACTATGAGGTACTCCGAACCGAAAAACAATGCTTTTCACGAACTTTATTGCAGACGCTGCGTCTGGTGAATTTATCGGCTTGGCTTCTATCCACTTGGTAAATTTGTCGACAGCGACGAGCATATACTCGTATCCTCCTGGCGAGGCTTTATGTAACTTTCCCACCATATCGAGGCCCCATTGAGCAAAGGGCCAAGACAATGGTATTGGCATCAGCTCTGCTGCCGGAGAATGAGGTTTCGTGGCAAATCTCTGGCATGCGTCACAAGTTTGTACTATCTCCTTTGCGTCCTCAATTGCTGTCAACCAGTAGAATCCAGCTCGAAAAACCTTGGCGGCAATAGCTCGACTGCTCGCGTGATGACCAGATATTCCTTCATGAACGTCCTTCAGGATTATCCTTCCTTCTTCTGGTGTGACGCACCTTTGTAACACACCTGAAATACTTCGTTTGTACAGCTCTCCTTTTACCACCGTAAAAGTTTTGGATCGTCTAATAACTCGCCTTGCTTCAACTGGGTCGTCGGGTATTGTTTTCCTTATGATATATGATACGTACGCTTGCATCCATGGAATTTGCACCATCAATACTAGATCCTGTTCCTCTTCTTCTTCCAATGTTCCTTTCACAGCCCCCGAGGCTTTCTCATCCTTCTCCCTCTTCTTTGATTTCTTCGGCTTTGTAGATCTCTCTGTTATCTCCTCCCAGAACACGCCCGGAGGAATCGCGAGACACTGCGACCCGATGTTTGCAAGAACATCGGCTTCATCATTGCTCAGTCTGCTGACATGATTTACCTCGCATCCATCAAATAATTTCTCGAGCTCATTGTACACTTCTTTGTATGCCACCATGCTATCATTGACTGCGTCACATTGGTTCATGACTTGCTGAGCCACCAATTGTGAGTCGCCAAAGATTTTTAGTCGAGTTGCGCCACAAGCTTTCGTCATCTTCATCCCGTGTATAAGAGCTTCGTATTCTGCCTCATTGTTAGACGCGTTTGGGAACGTCATCCGTAAGACATACTTTAATTTGTCGCCTTCGGGTGATATGAGTATCACGCCGACACCAGCTCCCTCTAACCTCTTGGACCCGTCAAAGTTCATAGTCCAGGTTCTCGATAAATCCGGGGTCCTGTATTTTGCAGCTCCATCCACTCGCGATGAAATCCGGCGGAATTTGCGACTTTATTGCTTTTCTTTTTTCATACGTGATGTCCCGAGGAGAAAGTTCTATTCCCCAAAGGGAGACACGACCTGTAGCTTCTGGATTGTTTAGTATATTGGATAAAGGCGCCTCGTTGACCACTATTATCGGATGCGCCGAAAAATAGTGCCGCAATTTTCTTGCGGTTGTAAACACTCCGTATGCTAGTTTCTGGTACTGCGGGTACCGCTGTTTTGAATGTGATAAAACTTCACTGATGAAATATACAGGCCTCTGCACTCCATGAAGTTTTCCTTCCTCTTCTCTTTCGACAACGAGTGCCGTGCTGACCACTTGGGGTGTAGCCGCAATGTATAACAGGAGGGGTTCCTTCTCTTTAGGCGCCACCAAGATTGGTGGTGTCGAGATTGTGCGTTTAAGATCCTCTAAGCCTCTATCTGCCTCTTCATTCCACTGGAACTTCTCTCCTTGTTTGATTAAGGCGTAGAACGGTAATGCCTTTTCTCCCAACCTGGCGACGAATCTGCTTCAAGCTGCGACTCGCCCAGTTAGCTGTTGTATTTCTTTCAACTTTGTTGGCTTCCTCATTGTAACGATAGCTTGGATTTTTTCGGGATTAGCTTCAATCCCTCTTGCTGAAACTAAGAACCCGAGAAGTTCTCTTGCAGGGACGCCGAAAGAACACTTCGTCGGGTTCAGTTTGAGACAAAACTTATCGAGATTGTCAAAAGTTTCCTTCAAGTCCTCGATTAGCGTGTCCCTCTTTTTTGATGTTATGACGACGTCGTCAATGTACACTTGTACGTTTTTCCCGATCTGTGTTGCTAAGCACTTCTGCATCATCCGCTGATATGTTGCTCCCGCGTTTTTCAAACCAAAGGGCATTGTTCTATAACAAAACACGCCGTAAGGTGTAATGAACGCTGTTTTGACCTCGTCCTCTTCTTTCAATCTGATCTGGTTATAACCAGAGTATGCATCCAGGAAGGAAAGACGTTCACATCCTGCCGTGGAGTCGATAATTTGATCGATCCTTGGGAGGGGAAAGTGATCCTTTGGACAATGTTTGTTGAGACACGTAAAGTCGACACACATACGAAAGACTTTAGTGTTTTTCTTCGGGACCAGCACTGGGTTTGCTACCCATGTGGCCTCTGTATGCAGCTCCTTAATGAAACCAGCTTCTCTTAGTCGATCAATTTCTGACAGCATAGCTTTACGGTTTGGCTCCGAAAAACGCCTCAGAGGTTGCTTGATTGGTCTCGCGATTGGATCCAAGTTTAGTTGGTGCTCGGCAAGTTCCCTGGGTACTCCTGGCATGTCAGCTGGACACCATGCGAAGATTTTCCAGTGCTCACGGAGGAACTTGACGAGCGCGCTTTCCTATGCGAGGTCCATGTCTGTCGCAATGGACGTCGTTTTCTTTGGATCTGTCGGGTGAATCTGCACCTCCTTAGAATCTTTCGTCGTGTTGAAGGTTGGTTCTCTGAGAGGCCTTCCTACATCTGGCAACACATCATAATCAGTTATAAGCCTTGACGCCATATACTCCGCTTGCATCCCGAAAGTTTCTGACAGTCGATGAAAATCCTTGTCGCATTTATCGGCTAACGCGAAACTGCCTTTGACTGTGATTGGTCCCTTAGGTCTAGGTAACCTCCATAGCAGATACGTGTAATGTGGTACCGCCATAAACCTGGCATATGTTCATCTTCCTTAGTGTATCTGCATACATAAGGTTTAGACTGCTGCCTCCATCTATGAAAACTCGAGATACGTCGAATCCTGCGATCACCGCTGGTAAGATAAGTGCCGATCGCCCCGGTCGAGGAACTTGCTGCGGGTGATCCGCAATTGTGAAGCCAATGTCCTGTCCCGACCAATTTAGGTACTCTATCGTTGGTGGAGGCATCTTCTCTGACATGAACACTTGTCGCGAGATTACCTTCTGAGCCCTGTTAGATGGCCTAGCTTTCTGAATCATCGAGACCACGCCATTGGAATTAGGATCAACATATGGAGGTGGGTGTGGTGCTGCCGCTATTCTGAGCTGGTGTCGATTTTCGTCCGTGATTGCGGGAGGAGGTGGTAAGTGGATCTCACTCCTGGGCCCCCGGGGGTTTCTATTTGTCGCTTCGCATTGGCTATCCCCGCAACTCGCAGCATTGCTTGAAAATTGCGACGGTCCTTCCGCAGATGTCCCGACCGCCTTCTCCCATTGTTGTCGAGATAAAAATGCATCCGGCATGGCCCGTTCATCATATCTTCGGGAGTTACAAAAGGTCTCTGAAACCTTGATCCGCTATTTTTCCTGTTATTCCGAGAGTCATCTTTATTGTCGCCTCGCTGCTCGTTACTTCTTTGATATTCATCTCTATTGTTTCCTCCATTGTTTCCCCGAAACCCAGCCGATATTTGGCCAGGAGCATCGTAACTCGAGAATTGTCGAGGAAACCGTCTTCTATTTTGAAAGTTTCGACTACGGTCCTCCTCTGGTGACCTATGTCGCTTATTGTGAATAGCATCTTCTCCGTCTGCCCATCTGTTTGCTATCTCCATCAATGCTGACACTGTCCTTGGGTTAGTTCTCCCCAAGTCTTCTACAAAATCTCCTCGCCGAATTCCTGCCACAAACGCATCTATTGCTCTCTCGTCGGATATGTTTTCTGCCGAGTTTTTAATGATGTTCCACCTTTGGATGTACTTTCTCATTGATTCATCATGCTTTTGTCGACACGCTCTCAACTCTTCTAATGATGCAGGTTTTTTGCAAGTGGATCGAAAGTTCTTGACGAACACCTCCTCGAAACTATCCCAGCTGTCGATGGATCCTGGTGGAAGCTTCTTTATCCACGATCTTGCGGCTCCACTCAGATGTACTTGGATGCTTTGCATGGATGTTGCTCTGGTTCCTCCTATCAGCTTCACTGTCTCGAGATAATCAACTAGCCAATCCTCTGGATCTTGCAGGCCGTCGAATTTTTTGAAGTTATCGGGTAATTTAAACCCCGAAGGAACTCGAGTTTTTCGGACCCTCCTTGTAAAGCACGGCAACCCACACATATCCTCGTCATCTAACTCTGGGGAGTGTCGATGTTCCCTTCTATTTTGTCGTGCTCTGTCCACTCGTGCTTGCGCTGCTGTGTCTCGTGCTCCACTTGTTCTCTCAGGACCTGGCACTGCTGTAGCAGGTCGTGGACTATTTTGCCTGGCTGAACCTTCGGGAGGCGTTGTTGCAAACGCCGTTCCCATGGCCCCGACTCCTGCCATAGCCATATTGTACAACGCTTCTCGTGGATCTCCGGGAGGTGGTTTGGATGCAAGGATGAATGCTTGCGTCGCCATGTACCCAGCTTCTGGTGTCTTAGGAATAATGTTCCCCCTCGTGTCGATTGACATAAAAGACATGTCGAGGTTTTGAACTAGGTTTTCTCTTTCTCGCTTCAGGTATATTTTGCAGGCGAGATCTTGCTCTCCTTCGAGCTTCCCTGTGACTATCTCCCGAAGTTCCCGAATGTCGACTTAGCTCCGCTCTTCGCTCGCTTGACGCGATGTCGCTTCCTGCCTCCTATCCAACTCGATTTTATGTTTCTCGAGCTCCCTCCTGGTGCGTACGAGTCTATATTGATACGCTTGTAACTCCTCAGGTGTCGCCGTAATGGTCATTGGTTCTGTACCATCAATAGCTCTTGTGACTCGATCCCACACTGCCTGCGGAAATCGCACCATCTCTCGTGTTCCTGGTCCGATATATTTTGTCCCCAAACCTCGCGTGAGATCTGGGGGATCGACGTACGGATTTCCCGCATCGTCGAAAGCCTCTGACGTCGCTGGTTCTGCCCGGCTTGGTTCTCCAATTGCGTAAATCTGAAGATATTTTGGATTTTGAATTTTGTCGGGTTTGGTGACACCATCATAGAGATTGGTGAAGACCTTTCCAACAGTGATGGATTTGTCGATGAAGTTGAAGCTGTCGGTGTCGCTCGAATCATCGCTTATATAGGAGTCCGCAGATGACTCGAAGGACATGTCGCTGAAGATCTTGACGAGTTTTTCGCTTGCCCTGGTGCTGATGAAGCGTGGCGACGAAATCTCCTCGTCGCCTGACTCGATGGATGATGCGGAGCTTGAAAGATCAGGATCAACCGCCGATAATCCCGACGAGATCGGAACTTCGAGACGATACGCTCCTTCTTTCTCGACGCGGAAGTGGAACTTTCCGAACGTCATCTCCATGGGCTCCTCCAGATACGCATATGCATCCAAACGGGAGGGCGGGTGAGGAACAAAATCGACTAGACCAGTTTCGATCTGTTTACCTCTGTCCAATGCGTTGCTTGCAATTGATGAAGTCGACGATCTTGAACGTGCCATCGAGATCAGCTCCTTGTCGCCTCTAGATCCCACAGACGGCGCCAATTGACAAGGTATTAACTTATCAATGCCTACGGGTTGTAGACTAGGGTTTCGTTGGATGTAGAGGGCAAGTAGATCTCGAAGGTTTCAGCCAAAAAGTACTCGACGATATGAAAACTAGGGTTTGTTAGACAATGATTCGATCCTTTCTTTGTCCATCGACTCCCCCTTATATAGGAGGCGAAGCCGAGGGATTCGTGATACACAAGTTTACAGAGTCCGGGAGGGTTTCTAACCCGTCCCGCAAGATTACAAATAACGCTTCCTATTACAACTCTAGCTTTCCTTAATAGTATCTTGGGCTTCCGAATCTTCTTGCACTTCGGGTTATGGGCCTTCAATAAACCCCGGGTACCATCTTCGGCAGGCTCATTAGGGATGCCTATGTCAGTAGATGGTAGTGGTACAATGGTGTTCCGCAGCGCTTGGCCCCTGAAACCATCTCCTTTGGCCACGTTGTCTTCCCCCGACCTCGATGTTCGCAAGGACTCAAGATTATATATTCGGGTGCGAGCATCCATAGTGGTCCAAAACACCACCGCGGTTGCCACTGCTCTGTCCTGGGACCTACCATGATGGACTCTAATTGCCTCATTCTCCCCACTAAAGAGATCAAAGAACAAATAAAGTTACATATCTTAATAAGACCAAATGATACCAAGTCAAAAAATTCTATTTAGTATCTCAATCAATCATGGAGACTTAAGTTTTATGTCTCAGTAATATCCTTGCTCAACTTATGAATTGTATCTGGCTGCATTTTTCTTGTGCTTATCCCCCTCATCCTTTTTACATCTGGATACCACTTGGGCAGCCTTCGCTAAGCTTTTCGCAACTGCATCTGGGGAAATAGATTTTTGTTTTAGCATATAGGAGGAAGATCTATACTGCTAGGTAAAAATGCCAGATGTCTAAACTCTGCCTTAGTACAAAGATATATCACATAAGTCACATATAGAATAGAGTAATTGTTGGTCAAATGATTGTATAAGAAATGGAATAAATCTTTATCACTGAAACTGAGGGATTAATCGGTAAAAAATAAAGATGGGGCATTCAATTAACGGCACTATCATGTTATCTGACAATACCAGCAACAGAAAAATGACAAACAATATGCTAAAATACTTATATAACAATGCCATATATTAACTAATAACACTAAGAATAGAGAAAAAAAACCCATAAACTACCTTCATTACTATTAGTAAGGCTTATTAGTGGTAGAGCTGCATGGTGTATAGGATGTCAATTGACATCACAAAAATCTGATGCACACCATGCTATTAGCTATGAAATATGAATACATTAGTTTTGACCCTAAAAGTTGTAAATATTGACCTCACTTGTATCATATATGTCACTTATTTTGTGCGTTTGACATCACCAGCTCCTAGTCCTAGCTCCGCCACAGTCAGTGTCCTGTTAACTAATACTATAACAGTCACATAAGTCCATCTTAAAAATGTAAATGTTGATCAAAAGCTTATCTTAATGAAGTAACCTATGTGCTAATCATCGGAGGGGGTACAAACTATTGCATGTCATAGCTACGATGGTCGGTCTTAGAAGGTTCATACCTTGTGTTGAGGTCGTCGCTCTCTGGTCTGGCTGGCGGGCCTGCTATATATCACGGCAATGCCGAATCCGAGACCGCACGTTGTAGGCCTGGACGACGACGGCTGAGATGGCGACGACAATGACACACGATGGTTGTGGCCTTGTGGGGCGACCTGGCCAACTCCCAACGGCACTACGGGCGAGGGAGAGTACGAAGGCGACTGCTAAGAGTCGTCTACGGTGTCTGGGCGCAAACAACGGCAACGATGCTCTTCTGCGCCGCTCGGCAAGCACGAATCGATCGTCTGGAGGCATTGGAGGGAACTTAGGCGCTCTATACGGAATTCTTGGGTACTGTCAAAGTGTGAATTCTAGGAAGCTCGGAACGGTGTAGATCTGCATCGTTGGAGTGAGCTAGGAGACGCGACTAACCGGTGGCGCGACGGCTTGCCTCTCCGTGGTGCTTGGGAATATCCCAGAGATCAGGGCAGTGCAAATCCACGCAAGCCGCTAAAGAAATACTCCGTAGAAGGCAATGGCAAAAATTGAGGGATAAGATCTACTACATAAGTGTTCGATTGCGTGCTTTATTTCAATCGGCCATTATGGGACGGCTGATCTTGCCGTACACAGTTTGGAAATTCATTATTATTATTCATTCCTACTAATTTGGTGGCCAGTGAAAGAAACAAGGCTACTTGTGCTGACTTCTACGGTTGCACATTGAACAGTTCTTGAACACCCCTAAAATAGATAGCGAGAAATATAGCAATTATGCTGAGTCCATTTCCGCCAATTATTCCGAGCCGCAGTGTCTCTTACTACATCACTACTTACAAATGTTGCATCTCCTCTACTGGAGTGCTCCTACATCTTACACACAACAACACAACTTGTACCTGGCCACCTCTTAATCCTGTTATAAGGGCGCCTTAAGCCCTTCTCCTCGCAGATGCAGGATCCATGAGTCATCGGCATCTGGGAAACTATCCCAAAAAATATCTAGAACAATAGCTGAACAGCTAGTTGCTATCAGATTTATCTGGCACGGCCAGGAAGAATTTGAATGTGAGGAGAAGTCCAAGGAGCTCAATGATGTTCAGCAGAAAGAACACCATCTGATCACCTGTACGAGGGGAATGTGGGAAAAAAAAAGTTTATACAGTAAAACTTACAAGATATCTCAACTAGTAATTGAAATGTTAAAAAAAGTACTCCCTCCGGCACAAATTAATTGACGCAGTTCAGGAGTAAACTTGTACTGAACATAGTATATGACTACGCCAATTAATATGGGCCGGAGGGAGTATATAGCACCAACACGGGTGAAAGACTAGCTACATTAGGAAATAAATTGTACATTGGACTTTCCTTGAGAAAAGAATAGCAGAGTTTACCTGGAAAGAAGAAAGCATGTTGTCGTTTCTGCGCCCATGAAAACCTGCATTTATGAAAATTCAAGCGAACTTCTGAGCTTAAAGTACATAATGTTCAGTTGTAGTTGCCAACATAGCAGTGTGATCTATAATGTTTATTCTGTAACATATGAAATACATCATAGAAGCTATGAGGAACAAAGTATACTCACACAATGCCAGCGCCTGCAGGAGCAACTGCCTTGAAAAAGGACATTCCAGTCATGGCTAACCCGTTTGCTGCACCTCTTTGGTCCTGAGGCTGTTAGTAATTACATGCTTATCAGTCAGTTTCAGACTTGCGGCAGAGATCTGTTATAAACGTATTAAAATCAAGATGAAATTATGGGTAGCATACCACGGCATTATTTTGAAGGATGAAAGTGCCTGTAATGATGGTAACCTGATAAAATAGTCACGGAGCACAATAGTTAACATGTAGTATCTGGAATAGAAAGATACTATCTAAGACCCAACGTCCCAAAAACAAGAGAGCAAAGTGTAAAGCTCATAAGTGGTGGCAAAGCACTAGTACAGATTTTGAAAAAATCATAATTGTTATCTATTGAATTATCTACTAAGGCAATTTTGAGGTAACAAGAATTCTAAAATGGGACTGAAGAATACTCACACCAAGATTATTTTTTATGACTGATGCAATATTCAGAACAATTGATAATCCAGGTTCTGACAGGTACGTCATATAGGGGTAGGCAAAGAGAATAGGTATGCATATGCCCTGCAAGATCAGTCAAAATAGTTCAGATATACAGCCAGAAGAGAGAACTTCAGCAATGAAACAGCAGCATAGCAGCTTTCACCCACAGCTGCGATTTGAGACGATTTGATAGGTCCAAGAACCCTGTTGATGCGCGGGTACAAGAAGAGTTGATACACAAGAAGACTGGAGCCTGAAATTGAGAAGATAGGATACTGTCAATGTTATTAATAGAAATGATGGTGTACCAAGTATTAAAACCCAGCAATAATGAACGTGGATTAAGGGCACATTTTGCAGAGTTCATTCAGCTTCTGGGGTAATGCTAACAATTGTTTTCCAGTGTACGAGTGCCACCCGGCTAAATTTAATCAACACTTCACAAAGGGGAGCAATATTAGAAGCCCAGGATACTTCATGACTGCGTAGAAAATCTGGGGGCTACTTTGATTTGCTGGAACATTTGGACAAATAGGATTACAACACTCCACCAAACAAACAAACATGGATGGAAAGAGGTTACTACTAATAGACTCGGAATGACTGATACGAAGAATCCTTAAACACATATTTGATGCCCTGCATAATTGAACTGGCTAAATATTTCCGTAAGAGTAATTTTGTGGTGGGAAAGACGGGCAACTTCCAAAGTTGGATTACTTCCTATATATTGGTTCAACATGAAAATTCTTGAAGTGAAGAGGTCCGGTTGATCCTGGTAATATTGTTTCTAGGGTTATGGAATCATTACTTTTCATCTCCCAAAGCATGTTTAGGAGTTCACTCAGTTCCTAATCATTTTCTGCTTTATATTTATTAATAATATACATACTCCTGTAGGTTTCCCCGTTAGTGTTCCCATTGAAGGTTACAGAAGTACTCTGGGAGTAGAAAGATAAAGCTACCTGTAATTGCAAGTGTTTGGCCTACATCTTCAGATGACAAACTGAGTCCACCATATGTCCTGTCACTTTCAGCCCACAGAGAGAACACCTGAAGTTTATTTCAAAATAAAATTGAGGTTTATTTTAAACAGGTAGTGTATTAGCTATGACAGAGCCAATGAAACTTGTGTTAGTGACATATGTATGAGAAATACGAAAAATCTGAGTCAAATGTTAGCACAACAAGTAGAATCAATTTATGAATTGGAGCAACACTCCTCTAGAAAGTTTGCTCTTGTGATTGATATTACTAGTTGTTATTCTCTAATCTAAGCTGAACTCCTGATTCTGAAGTCCTTTTACAGTGATAAGTTACTGTTTATGCTAAATAAATTTCCAAACAAAAATGGTTCCAGAGCTCAGGGAAGTGTAACACTACGGACAGTTAATTGATATTCACAGTTACAGAAACCGTCTATACATCGGTATACCATAGCAAGCACCTTCCCAGATCAACGAGCCCATTCAGATCTCTGAAGAAGAGGGTTCATCAATCCTACACTTAATAGCTATTTTCCATGTTGCCATTCACCGCAAGAATATTCAGGAACAATTAGCCATCCATCTGTTTCTGGAATATTCAATTACCTGGCCAGAAAATAGAAAATAGTACCTCTGTGTAAGCCATGTCGTGGAAGGAGAAGACACAATAAACAATTATGGATGACATTAATGGCCAATTCTTGAATAAGCTCTTCTTGGTATCCGGACTATTACTTTGTTCAACCTTCTCTTTTGGATCAATCAGATGGGCCTCCAAAGATTCGACACTTTGATTCCTATTCTCATTTACTTTATGCTTGTGCAACGTCTCCTAAAATACATTGAGAGGTATTTACAAACGGTCAATCAATTAGGACAGATTCATTTAAGAATAACTTTTTTTCCCACAATTTCATTCCAGATAGTGTTGTTCTTTTCACTCCTGCCACTAGTTCTTTGAAGATTATAAAATAAAAAGGCATTTTCTATTATGCAAAAGAAATTATTTTACCAAAAAACATGTACTTATAAATTAACTCTGAATAGTATGCCTGAAGCATATAATTTTGAAGATCAATAATTTATGTCTGAAGTGAAATGTTTGGTTCTAATATTACTAGGAAAAGATGTGAAATTATAAGGTTCAGCCAGGAATATTCATGAATATAGAACCCATTTGTGCAAGCCCAGGTCATAAGGTTAAATAGCAAATGCAAATATGACCTGGAAATCAGACTAACTGCAAACTCAAGGAGGCTAACGCTGATATATCACATACCGGCATCCATATGCAGCCTATCAGAACAGCGGCAGCAAACACTGATGTGCATAAGCATGGTAAGAAGTACGGGAACCTGGCAAGTTTCCATAAAAAGTAAGTATTGTGTAAAACAGTTATCTGGGTTACTCTAATTTGCTTACACAAACCTTCCAAATAGCGAGTCAGGCGAAAAGATATTTGGATATTTTTCTGCAGGCTGCATCAAAAGAACAAGGTCATCATAAGCAGAATGACAGGTGACTATATCATAAAATTGTATTAAACAATCTATTTCGTACCAGTGCAAGGTAGCCTCCAAGAGCAGGACCAATGATGAGACCTATTCCCCATGCTGTGCTGACCTAAACTCACATGAAAAAGATGTCAAAATCAAAATTACTTAAAGAAGGGAAATCAATACTACATGGATTCACATGTGTATCTTACAAGTGATAGTGCTAGAGCTTCGTGTTCAGGCCGGCAAACTTCAATAGCATATGCCTGTAGAAGTTAGACACATATTCATCAGGTTTACTCAGTCAACCAAAAAAGAGCTTCAGTATTCAACATACCTTCATTGGTCCAAGTAAACCATTTAAAGCGCCAAGGAGAAACCTTGTAGCTATTGCCATCCAGTAGGTAACACTAAGCCCAAACAAAGCATTAAATATTACCCTGTGATGTTAACAAGAATTAAGTTAGAGAGTCACCTCAGAAAATTAGAAGTTGAAATACAGGAGTAAACAGTCACACTCTAATATGCACTGGTATTATGTAAAGAGGAGGTAAACTGTTACTAACACAGAGAAAACACCAAATATCACAACTGGCTTCCTCCCAATACGATCTGCTGCTATGCCCCAAATAGTTGAAGTCAAACATCTACCAAACATAAAAGCGGCACCTATAAACATCCAGTAAACACAGAAAATATCACATTAGACAAACACAAAGAGTTCACAATTTCTACAAGCATCAAACTCAAGTACTCAAACCATTGAAAATTAGAATCAAAGTTTAATTAGAAACTCACCTACAAACCCAGCATAGAACCCAATATCTTCTGTTCTTTCCGCGATGTGCAAGTCTCTTATCTATAAAGGAGGAGGAGGTAGTATGGAGACTTATTAGAAACTGACACTTCAGAGATTGACGCATGCACAGATATGAAAAGATAGCTAGGAAAGAGTGAAATATAAAAATAAATAAACATTGATATGGCTGACTAATCATTGGCGATGTAAGTATTTAATTCAGTGTGCTAAAATAATTAGACAAAAGGAGAACCAGATGATAATACATACCATGAAATACAAGAAGGGGAATAGCGACGATATTGGTATAGCTGGACAGAAAGACCAGAGGAAATATCAGAAACATCAAATACGGAATAGAAATTTTTTATGAAAAGAACAACATACTGAGTATATAGATACATGGAAACATTAATAAAAAAAATGTTCTAAAAAAAACCGCCATGTTCCATAGTAACAGTTGTTTATTAGGTAAGTTCATAAATGCTAACTTGGAACCTTCATAGATATTTCGGATACGTTTGGCATTGAGGTGGATTATGATAATCATGATTGCGCAACCAGCATTTTCCCTAGTTTAGTGTTTGTTTAACCAGGTTTTGCCTATTCTTGTGGCTAACTTTCTACAGAAGACTATAAAATAAGCATGGCACAACACAATTCAGCAACCACAAACTGAGGCTCCGTATTATTCAGCTAAATTGTCTTGACTTTCTAAAAAAAAAATCTAAGCACTACTAAAACACGTTGGCAAGAGCTGGATAAGTAGAAAAAGGATTATGCCAGAGCTGCTGCTCGATGGCAGTGATCTGAAAAGCATCGTTAGTTTCTCTACAAAAAAGTTATGTAAGCAAATATTATTTCACTAAGGAAATTTAGCTATGAAATTTCCACAAATTAATGTTACATAAAGTAAATTTACAGAGTAGGCCATCTTCATCCAAGTATGTTAACTTCCATCTCATGAGGTCAGCCAGAAGGAAGCAAACACTGAAACAATTAACCCATGAGCTTATGTGCTTTCGTAACTGAACAGGGGCATTTGCATCATGAATAAATTAGCCCAAGAGTTCAGGGGAAGCCCCGAGATTATAAATAGATTTGTGTCCAGTACAGGGACATGAACCAAGGTAGCAAGATTGTCACTCCCCCAACCAAGTGAGCTAGACTTGGTTTCTATGAGCTCAAGCAGTTTGATGATGACTATGGTATTGGTATATAGTAGTACGATGAGCTTGGTTTGGGATAAAAGCGTGATTTGGATTTCGCGATTGAAGTAATGTCCGGACTGCCACCGCCCACCTGTTACCAGCGATCTGAAATGCACGCGTAACTTTGCTACGAAAAGGGTTTCGATAAATGAACATTGCACGAAAAATGAAGACAATAAGCCGTACAACTTTTAGTTAATCAATATTATGTCAAACAAATCTCCAGAGCATGACATCTTGGTACCAGAATGGCAGAACCTGCGAACTTTCAGCACTTGTTGTGATAAGCATGCAAAGACGCTGGCCAGGCCAGTAGCACTAAGAAGTAATTAGCGCACGACGTTGTGTAGATTAATCGCGCGCGAGGGATGCCATGAGATGCATGTGAAATTATAAACTTTCCTGGTATACTACAACTACATTACAGTGACCTCCTGGAAGAAGAAATTCCAAGTCTTTGTCATTTACTACCTCCCCACTAGTAATAAGGTTGCAAGGACAGAAGGGGGACCGTACCGGTTGTAAGGCAGATCATCCAGACATATAGGAATTCCTTGTAAGGCATCCCCGTCTGGAGCTCCATCCTCCGGTCGTGATCGCAGCCCGGGCAGCCGGGGTGGTAGTAGTGCTCCTTCTTCCTCAGCAGCGGCGAACTCCCTTCCCCCCCATTCGCCGCCATTGCTGAGTGAGACCCAACCAATCAAGCGAACCCGGCTCCCGGCCCCTCACAACCTAGAGTCGAGCAATAAAAAGGAGCTCGGAACCGCCCAATGTCGCGCGCCTTTCCCGTGCCAGATTGCCTCAAGAACATGAATCGAGAAACAGCAAAGCGAAATCGGCCACCGCTACCCGATAACGGCGTGCTGGTGGTGGGACACCTTGACCGCCGAAGGAGACTGTCTCCTTCCGCGCTCCGACGCGAGTGCCGTCCGTGGCATTCCCACCCGCTCGGAGGAGGAAGCCAAGAGGAATTGCGCAGCTAGCCGCGGCGGGGGGTGGCGTCGCGATCGACGCGCGCTTAGGCCTGCGCGCCGCGCCAATCGGATGTTGCCTTCCCGCGCCCCATTGTTGTGACGTCAGAGATTACCGGAGATTGAAAGGAATAGGTGGGCATGTTTGGAGCCAAGAATCTGTTTTTTTAGAGAGAGAGAGAGGGAGAAAATTGTTGGCGCCTGCCGACGGGTTGGACTGTACTGGGAGAGTACGACAAGTCCAACTCGTGGAGTACCTCTTCACTGGATCAGGCACATGTGTCGATCTCATCTCGGGCTATATGGCCATATGGAAACATGGTTTGAGTTTCTTGGCCAACTTCTACCCACCAGGGGCCATGGCCATTTATATTATTTGGAGCCCACTTATCCTATTATTATGGTCCTCTTGCCTAAACAACCTTAACCACAGGACGCTCTACCATCATTTTCACCCGTGCCACTCATGTCCAATCTATAGGACATCTCTAATGTTTCGTGTTTGAAAGGGTTATGGCGGACAAAATTCGTGGCCCAACGTGATAACCGAATTTTTTTTTTGGTTGCTCGTGTTTCTATTAGGTTGGATCCAAAGCCAGCCTAAATCTGGATTTGTTTTGCATGCGTACGGACACAACACAGACTTGACTCGTGTCATCCCTGACCTGCTTGTCGGTGATTCGAAGGCAATCCACCCACCCTCCTCCCCCGCGAATCTCACCCTACAAATTTCCTATGCAATCCTTTGAATCAAACGCGCCCCTTTTTTCACCAATAGCAAGAAGCTCCAGACAAATATATGTCCTAGTACGGCATTCACAACTAACATCGGGAAGTTGGGGGTGTTTTGGTTTCTCCATTTTTACCCCATTGCGATCATGGTTCTCTTCCTCCATGATGAAGCTATGATTTGATTCACATGTTTGAAATAAGTAGTTGCATATAAGACGAGAAAGATAACGAAAATACTACCCACCCTGTTTCATAATTCTTATCGTGAACAATCACGACTATGAAACAAAGGGAGTACTGGTACTATGTTTCTCGTGAAAGGAATGGTGAATGAAGTCACTCTCGGATGGGATCTTGTGACTGGGACAATGTATGGGTGTGCTTTTGTCTACTTGCGCTTTCTTCGAACTGGACGAATAAATCATAGTACTCCTACTACAGTACGTGATATGAGTATCATGACTGTGACTAGCTAACACTCTCAGGTTATGACAAGTCAGCTGTACAAAATTATGTGGTGCCTTCGGTTCAAGAGTGAAAGAAAATGAACAAAAAATGTTATGTGTGGTGGGTCGCCTAGCTAGCGACAGGTACTTACACCGAGTCTGATATCCATTCAATTCGATGGACTAGCTTGTTGGTTGGTGTGTACCACTGTACCTACTTGGATCGATACTACTATACTACTAGTACTTATAACTGAAGCCTCCTCGTGTATGGTCCCAATTTTGTACTACTAAACTGAAATTCGTCGGCTGAGCGAGCAGCCCCAGTTGGAACGAATTGCCAAGGATAAACGTGTAGATGTAGGAGCTCATCGTGACTACATGTATGATGTATGCATAGATTAAGAGCATCTCCAGCCGCGTTCCCCAAAGCGTCCCCCAAACCGCGCCGGATTGAGCGTTTGGGGGACGTGTTTTGTTCGTGCCGCCTTTGGGGGACGTCGCTCACTAGCCGCGTCCCCCAAACGCCTCCCCCAAATATTTAAAATACTTTTTTTGATATTTTTATTTCAATTTCCACAAACTAATACATAATTTGGAACGTGGTTTACACGAAGACACAGTTTGAACATGGTTTTCCACAAACTAATACATAGTTTGAACCGTCGTGGACACAAATATAAAATTTTGCAAAGAAACTAAACCTAACTAGGCCGTGCATCGAAGGTTTCCTGTGTTCGCTGCTAAGAAAGAACACTCGAGGGCACACCCAGATCACCTAAACTGGAAAATCCAGCGGGAGGATGGTGCCCTTGTTGGTTCTACCGATGAGGCGAACATCCAGAAACTTCCGTGCATGTGTTCGCTGCGAAGAAACAACACTCAGTCGTCCTCCTCGTTAAGGTACATCTTGCCGCGAGCGTCGTAGATCACGTCGACGATCCACCGGTAGTAGCCGCACGCAGCCTCCCGCAGATGCATCGTGCGCGGGCGGTCGTCGCCGGCGACGTAGTCAGCGAAGGAGTCCGGTAGCCTCTGGATGCCGCGCGGGTCGCCCTTGAGGACGAGGACGAACTCGAACAGCACGTCCGGCTCCACGTCCATCTCCGACGATGAAGCCGACGGCGTGGCAGGCGACGGCGAGCGTTCACCTCTGCCGCGGCCACGACCACGACCACGGCCGCGAGGTCGGCCTCCGCCTCTACCAGACATAGCGTCGAGTCTTTTTGAGATGGTGGCGGCTAGGGTTTGGGAGAGAGGCGCTAGGGTTTGTGTGTGAGAGGGACGATGAGAGGCGGCCCTTTTATAGGCCGGAGGGAGGCGGAGGAGCGGTGGCGCTCATTAACGCCGGCACGCGGAGCTAGGCGCGACGGGACGCGTCGGCCGCGGCTCGCGGGAAGCCGCACCGTCGCTGCGGGAACTGCACCGTCGCTGCGCGCCAATAACTTCCATCGTGAGGTACGCGACGGTTAGGTAAAAATTTATTGAGCCGCTGACGAGTCGGCCCCGCCACTCCCCGCCTCGCTTTTCGGTGTGTCCGGTGTCCCCGGTGCGTCCCCTGTGGGACGGGGACGGGCTCGGGGTGCCGGACACCATATCGGGGCGCGCCGGACAAAAATGGGCTTTCAAGGACGCGGCTAGAACGCATTTTTTGTCCGGCGCGCCCCAAATCCCTTTGAGGGACGCTTTGGGGAACGTGATTGGAGATGCTCTAAGGAAGCCAGCATGCGACTGCCGCTCATTTTCTTGTGGTTGAAACATTCCCATTCAGCTAATTATATATGTACCACGAGTCCCGTTTCAAAAAAGTATGTACCACGAGTCAAACCATGACGATAGAGGTTTTGCTTCAGTGTCCTCTCCCTCTCCAAACTTTGGTACGTCAAGTAAGCTAACTTGGCTGTAATTTGTCTCCATATCCGCTAGCTTGCCTAATTAGTCACGGGACTTGTGTTCTGATACGTTATTTCTTCTAGGCTGTTTTTTCTTTGTTTTGTTCTTTTATTATCCCTGCATACAGTACAAGCAGCTAGTTTCACCTAGGTACTCCGCACTCCAGCAAAATAAAAATAAAAAACTGTGTACTACAGCTGCTTCGTCGAGAACATGCAATGCGGTCGAGCGCGCATGCAGAGTTAAATCGAATCAAGAAAGCAACCAGGCAAAATGATGGATGGGATTTGCAGCCAAGAATCCATCAATTAATCTGGAGGAGGATGAATGGAGATTGGGGGATGCACGGTGGTGGTGGCGATGATGGAGTACTCACCGGTGCAAAGGATGACGACCCAGATGTAGATGAAGCTGCCGTAGGGGATGCCCGGGTTCGTCGCCTTCCTCCGTTCCACCGCGCACCCGGGGCACCCCTCCACGTAGTACGCCACATCGCCGGGTTTCTTCTCCAGCAACGGCACTGACGACTCCGCCACCGCCGCCTCCTCCTGTCGCCGCCGCCCATCGTGATCTTGGTCCACCATATCGAGGATTGATCGCGCGGGGTAATGGGGAGATCACTAGGCTGCTGCTGCAGAACTCTGTGTACCAGGGATTTATATGGGAGGTTGGTAGTTGCGGGAGCTGGGTTATATGCAATGATTCGAATGGAACTGCACGTGCTTGAGATGGGTGATACTATTTGTAGATTGATTTCGCTTGGTTCCGTGGCGATCAAGTAGCCATGCCCGGCGGCCCGCGAGATCTATTACCAAGAATAAACAAAATCGAGATCGACCGGTGTATGTAGGGCACTTATTATTCATCACAAATAAGTAATGTCTTGGACTGTAACCACCGGATCTATTACGAAGAAGAAACGAATCGAGATCCACCGGTGTAAGATATACTGCATTATTACTCATCACAAATACGTCATGTCTTGTCTTGGACCGTATCGTCTTTAAGAAGATGCAATTTTGACCATTAATTTGTATTATTATTATTAGTATTATCAATATTATTATAGCACGCGCATAAACCTAAGAAAGTTACAATATTTATTTATGAAATATTTTCAAGACTAATATGTACATGATTTTCAAAGCTATGTTCCAATTATTCTAAAACAACCGTTGGCCAAAATAATAAAGTATGACTCAAAACTTGTCCAAGATACGGAGCTCCCCGATTTAGCTTCAGACGCACCTAACTAGGAGGAAATATACCGAGAGGTGGAATACGGGTGGCAGTAGGGCTGAGCGCCAACATGGGCAAAGCCACCACAGAAGGCGCACTATGGTGGGCACCTCAACCAAGGAGAGAGGGCTGGCGACATAGGAGTTAGGGTTATCCATCAGCAAAGCGAAAAGGAGAACCCATTCTTGACAATGATAAAGGTGTAGAAGGAGTCCAAGAAAAATAAGACCATAGCTCTCTTACACCACCGATCAATGACAAGGGGAATCGAAGCTTTTGGTTGGCGTAGATCATGGAAGGGTGTGGAGGCAACTCGAATGTTCGTAGATCCACTCGGGCAGGTTTTTTTGCGGACGGTCCGACTGGTTATTATTTGAGAGTCGAGACGAGGCTCTCTCCATTTCTGTCTATGACTAGTGTTTCCAGCCTTTGCCACATTGCCTGCGGCTCGTGTCCAGTGCCCAGTGGGTCAAGGATGTCATGGGGGACGTTGTACATGAAATTGGGCCGCGTCGGACAAGAGAAGAGTTTGGGGAATGCTGATGGGCATCGATATTTTTTCGGAACCGGCTGGAGATGCTCTAAAGATGTAAAAGGAGTCCAAGGAAAATAAGACAATAGATCTCATAGACTCATACACCGCCGATGATCAATGACAACAAGGGAAATCGAATGATCGGTTGGCTTAGATTGTGGACAGGTGTGGAGGCAGCATGAATGTTCGTCCATCAACTCGGGTAGGTTCCTTTGTGAACCGTCCAACTGGTTCTTATTTGAGAGTCGAGACGAGGCCTGATAGGATGGTATTTCATCCGTTTCAAAAACAATGTGTATAGTTTTGCCAAAAATCAACGCCTCATAAGTGTAACCAATTTTGTAGACAAAAAATCTACAATATCAAATAAAAATGTAAACTTGTTTTTTTCAATATATATAAGTCGAGACGCAGGAGAGCCTTGCAGCCGTGCACGCTACTTTGACACGGTTGTAACGGCCAGACAATGTTCTGCTGCAACATTGTTAATCGTCAGGCCCTACGTCAGCCAGGCAGCGCACTAGTGACTCTTCCGGCATTCAACGACTCAACAACCTGTCCTGTGCCTGCAGTACTCCCATTAATCTGAATTGAAAAAGAACGTGTTTATTGCGTATGTCCACAAGTATATCTTGTTCTACAAAAATCATAATTCGCCAGCTCGACAAGTGAAGGGATGGGCTGTCTTCAGTTTTTCCTTCCTCATTCACAAGAGCACGTCAAAATGACAAGTCTGAAGGAGTCTATAGCATTAGCATCCACTATCAAACAAACATGCGTACATCTGCCAGAGATTTCTCACTCAAGTTGCTGACATTGTCAATGAAAACAAATGGAGTACAGAGTACTTGCATATCATGACAACTTTAGCCTGTATAATTAATTATAGCTCGCCGATTAGTATGACAAGCCATGCATAGATGATGCATATGCAAAGGAAAAAAGAATTCAAACATGTCTGCCATACTTCTTTTTTGGAGAATATGTCTGCCATACATAGGCTTCGTGTCACTTCGGGTGAATGATCACTGATACTGCAAGCTGGGCCTTCAGTAACTGCTCCAGCAGGTACCCGAGCTATATAGCTAGTAGGAGGATGGTATAGTAGTACAGTTCTACTGTATAATGGTAGCACGTATAAATCAGTCAGGGCTGCTAATTTGAAGAAAATTGTTCTGGCACGGCAAGAAACGGCTTGAATGTCCAGACGAAACCCACAAGCTCCACAATCGACAAAAGGAAGAACACCATCTGGTCGCCTACATATAACAAAACTAGGATGGTTACTGAATCTCAGATGCTGCATTACAAGAAGTTTAGCTCCAACTCGGATTAGAAACAAATTGAACAAACAAAAAATTCCATTTATTATTTTTCTAAATAAGAATAGCACTTCTTGGACATCAATTACCTGGAAAGAAGAAAGCGTGTTGGCGTTTCTGTGCCCATGAAAACCTGCATTGCTGGGTTATTATACTATTTCCATGTAACACACTATTGCAAAAAACTATTCTTAGAATTGAAATAAATTTGTATCAGCATTTACATAAATACAAAGGTCATCAGGATTTTACTGAATTGTTTTTCAGATCAAAACTAATTAAGGTTGGAGTATATGATGCTAGTTTCTCGGTCAATTCCTCACCTTGAAGAGGAAATTAAACTTGGACGCTCTAAAAATAGCTTATGTTTATAGTAAATAGTAGATAATAATAATAAATAGATTTAAACTTACACAATGCCAGCTCCAGCTGGAGCGATTGCTTTGAAAAAAGACATCAAAGTGGTTGCTAAGCCATTTGCGGTTGCTCTTTGATCTTGAGTCTGTTAATCCCATATACAAACACAATTAAAGAGATGCAGTAAATCCAATTTCTCTAAAAAGGAAGTGTATACAATGTGAACATACATACCACGGCATTATTCTGAAGAATGAAACAACATGTAACGATGGAAACCTGGTACGTATGAACAAAATGGACAGGGTTAGTAAGAATACTGACATAATGTTGCTGTATCATGTTAGTCTTCTACAATAAAAGCAGGACCTAGGAATAACATAGTTGTTAAATAAAAATGCCTCATTTGTCGAGTACAATGATAAGAACAAGAAACAGGCCACAAACGAATTTTAGGATATGGAAACTCACGACAAAAATATTTTTAAGCACCGATACCACATTTGCTGCTATTGACGACCAGGGTCTCGAGAGATGTGTGATTGGTGCATAGGTAAATAGAAGCACCATAGATAGGCTCTGTGAAATTAATCTGAATCAATAGTAATCATTTCGAAATTAAAGTGAACTTTCACTACAAAAACCATGATATATAACTAGAACTCACCGTTGCAACACGAGCGGTACTGATTGGCCCCAGAACTCTAACGATACTCGGATAAATAAATGTTTGATATATAATAATGCTAGCACCTATACAAAAATAGAGGAAATTATTAGGGCTAAATACTATTTCATGCAATACTGAATTTCAAAATGTTTATGTAAAGCAGAATTTCTTATATATCATGATTCTATTCTATCACAAAGAAAATTGTAACCAAATATAACCACATATGATAGAGAAAACTGCAAATGTAGCTCGGGCTACATGTAGCCTTTTTTGAGAAAATGTGAAAACTACATTTTAAAGTTTCAAAATATTCTAACAAAACTTTAGATATTTATAATGATGTATTCTATCAACGTGTAAAATCTCAAGCCGAAACATCATCTATTTTGGGCTAGAAAAAATAAAAACATCTGAAAGATTTTGGATGATGTTTTGCACATCAGTATGATACATCATTGCCTACATCTAGATTTTTGAAACTTTAAATTGTATTTATAATATTTTAGAAAAAGGGCTACATGTAGCCTGAGCTACAAAACGCTACGTCCCATCTGGTAGCCAAAAAATACATATATTTTCAACCGAATATATGCAAACTATGAGAAAAAATTGTTTCTCTTGCTCTTGTCAAATGGTATGTGATCTTCAGTTTAACAACTACTGTTAGTATATGTCAACTAGTCCAACAAGTGATGGGAAGTTAACCAAAGTGATGAATATCAACGAAAAAACACAAATAGATTAAAGGATCCTTCAGGCTAGTTTTAAATTTAAAAACACATTATTTATTTTCGAAAAATTTGGAGATTTGGTTGAAAAATACTTATAAGTGCTCACTATGTACCTTCAAAATTTGTACATGAGCAAAATATAGATATGTTGATCTGTAATAGATGTATTATTTGATATAATTAGAATGCATTTTGTACATACACACATGGGTGTGGATGTTTCTGTCACCGTTAATTTATTCCTCAAGATTCTCGCTCACCGTGGTACATGGAAAAATAGCTCTCTCTGTCTCCTCCTTTTATCCGAACTCAAAGCAAAACAGCTGGTGATGAAAACATTCACACCTATGCGTGTAAGTACAAAAATATTTCCTATAATAGATCTACTTTTGCATGTAGTGGACAAATGAAAATTACCTTTAGTGAAATTTTACATATATGTAGATACAATATTAATGGATACGTGTGATTTTTTTTAAAAAAAATCCTAGAACTTTGGGGATTTCTTAATTATTTTAAAATTCTAGGCTCCAAGGAGCCGGGGATCAAATCGTAGACAAATAATTACCATGCATAGCAAACGCCCATACCTGAAATTGCGAGAACTTGACCAACATCCTCGGACGTGAAACTTAGTCCGCCGTACTTTCTGTCACTTTCAGCCCATAAAGAGAAAATCTATAATATATGATCCGAAATATCATAGTTAAGGTGATAGAACCAATTTGTGTTGAAAATAAACTTTATGATTGACACAAATATATCATGAAGGATATTATTCAACTGGTTGACACATGCAACATAAAGGTATGGTAACACTTGTTGTTTGGCTTGCTATATTAGACTAGATAGTTGTTTTATTGCTTATATCCAAGGAAACAATGTGGACATTATCATGTTTTCACGATTAAAAAATTGCACCCTAGGCTGAACTAGACAATATTTTTATTTGAGATAATTATCTTTAAAGTATCACCACACAAAAGAAACAAAATTCAATATAGTACCTCTGTATAAGCCATATCATCAAAGCACACAATGCGAAGAGAATAATGGATGACATCAGTGGCCAATTCTTCAATAAGTTCTTTTTCGTAGTTGAAGTGATGTTACGCTCAATAAGCTCTTCCGGATCAGAAAAATGAACCAAAGATTCACTAGCATCATATTCATTTTTGTTGGTTTTATGGTTGTGCAGCGTCTCCTGAAATTTATTAAAATCTAGTTAAGTTCTTAAGAACTATGTAGAGAATAAATGCATGTCCGACCCGGCCTTACTATGCATTACTGGTATTATACTAGTGCAACATATTAGGACCCAATCGAGTGAGCTTTTGGGATCTAGTAAATCAGCTAGAGCATGTTATTTTTTGCGTGGATTTGTTTACTATAAAAATGAGGAATGTAAATTGATAAGCATTATAATTCAACATTCCCTTGAAGCAATAGAAAGTATTTTATGGTGGTTTGTGTTCATGTAATATGTCCTAATTTTTTTTTACATATTTTTAGTTATTTATTAATATAGAAGACATGGTGAACCTACTACTCACATGGTGAAGGACAAGGGTGTAACTTACCAGCTAACACCAACGCCAGATATATATATCCATCTCGGATGTGGTTTCAAGCCATTTGATTTAGGGGTTTGAGGTAGTAGTGTTTATTGCTCAACGCTTTAACTTTTATGCATTGCATTTTTCATTAACCACATACTCCCTCCGTCCATAAATAAGTGGACATCTAGCTTAAAACTTTGTCCACAAAAAAGTGTACTTCTATATTCCAATGCACATTAAAGTAGCAAAAATTGCTTCTGTCTCATTGCACGGAAATCAAACCCAATAATATTCATCACAGGTTTTCCTTGATTTCAACCTGCACTTAGCTCATTGGAGGTGAAACAATTAAAGAGGGGAGAGATATTGATTTGCATCTTACTAATGTATTTTTTACCCCACCCCATAATTTATCTTGAAAACCCCGCGTACACACTTATTTGTGGATGGAGGGAGTATATTATTGTCTCACATGCTTATTTAAAATCAATGAAAACAATGTTGATTAATTGTACATACCGGGAGCCAAATGGAGCTTATAAGAACAGCAAAGCAGAAGCCTGATATACACAAACAAGGTAAGAAATATGGGAACCTATAACAAAATTCAGTAGTTAGAAGGCTGGAGGGGTTGTTTTTCTTAATCTAATACAACATACTTTACCATAACAAAATTACCTTCCGAATAATGACTCAGCGGGAAATAACTTTGGATATTTTTCTGCTGGCTAGCAAATAAAACAAAACACAAATATTAATTGCTCAATGCATGATGCCGTAACTTCTGCAATCATATAGTTTCCCACGGATACCTGTGCAAGATATCCACCAATTGTTGGCCCAACAATGAGACCTATTGCCCATGCTGTGCTAACCTATAGTCATATAGAAATTTGAGCGTTACAATCTAAACTTTAGAATTAGGGTACGCTGAGAAATGTTTGGTATGTATTAAGTTTGTAATTTACAAGTGACAATGCAATAGGGTGGTGCTCTGGTCGACAAACTTCAATAGCATAAGCCTGCAGGATTAATTGCGAGTCAATAACCATAACTTGTTCAGATACCAAACGAAAGTTTATGTCGATAAGCCAACATACCCTTATAGGGCCAATTAAACCATTCATTGAACCAATGAGAAATCGTGTAGATATTGCCATCCAGTATCGAACACTTAATCCGAACAAAAGATTGAATAGAAACCTGAGATTTTATAAACATCATGAATTAGAGATGGGTCACAAGTCATAGTGAAAAGACAATGTTGATAGTAGCTACACTCATTCTTATGTAAACAAAGAACAAGAGCACTCACGCGGCGAAAATTCCGAACACAATAACTGGCTTTCTCCCGATACGATCTGCTACCATCCCCCAAGCAGTAGAGGTTAAAGCTCTACCAAGCATATAGGAGGCTCCTGCAAGGAGTCAGAATATGCCATTGATAATTCTTTTGGGAGGAGTGAACGCAGATAACGTTTTTGTAACTGTCTGTAAATATATACTAACTTTTAGAACTAAGAATTCGAAATAGTTTGGAAGGTTCTTACCTACAAACCCAGCATAGAATCCAATGTCCTCTACTGTTTTGGCAACATGCAAGTCTCGAATCTATTTTTCAGAAGGGATTCACACAATATTTTTCAAAGGTTATGTATGGTTGTGGAATATATTGGGGAAACATTTAATTGTAGAAAATTACTCCAAGATGGTTCAAGATAACCATTTCCAAAAAGCAAACATGTTGCCAAGATACATGGAGAACTAACTAGCAAGATGACCAATGCAGATGCAATATAGGCACAAGCTATGTACACAGTTAAGATACAAAGTAGCACAGACGTATATACTTTCAAGATTAAAGTTCTGTTATTGTCTTGACAAAAAAGAAAACGGTGAAAACACATAGCTACATAGCACTAGTTTTTTTTCTATTACATCCAGATAAACGTACCATAAAATACAAGAAGGGGAATAGCGACGATATTGGCAAACCTAAAATGACAAGAGGAACGAGTTAAAAATACATACTCCTTTGATTCATAGGATAGGATAAGCATAAGACTGAAATGTCATACCTATCTAAATTCTATGGATAGATGAAGTATGTTTAATTGTAGTAAATAAATTTTTCACGAGGGATTAGTTCATATAGGGTAGGTTCCTATGAATCAAATAACTTATGTAGAAAATTTTCTCATATAATTCAAATCGTACACAATTTCTATACAAATCCTAGTAATCAAAGGAGGCGTGGTGAGCTGTGCCAATCAACTAGTACATAATGAGCTAAATAAGCTATTTGAATATCTATATTATTTATAGTTAATATGTGTGCTTGGGAGTCCTTGCAATTTGAATAAACCAAGATCTTACCATGACTGCAATTTTAGAGAGACGCGAAAGTACAAGCCTGTGGGGTCGCTTCTGCAACTGGATAACTAGCACTGAAAACCGTCTTTACATCGGATGGTTCGGTCTTTTGATGATCCCTACTTTATTGACCGCAATTTCTGTATTTATTATCGCCTTCATCGCTGCCCCTCCAGTAGATATTGATGGTATTCGTGAGCCTGTTTCTGGTTCTTTACTTTATGGAAATAATATTATCTCTGGTGCTATTATTCCTACTTCGGCGGCGATCGGATTGCAGTTTTACCCAATTTGGGAAGCTGCATCTGTTGATGAGTGGTTATACAATGGTGGTCCTTATGAGCTAATTGTTCTACACTTCTTACTTGGTGTAGCTTGTTATATGGGTCGTGAGTGGGAACTTAGTTTCCGTTTGGGTATGCGTCCTTGGATTGCTGTTGCATACTCAGCTCCGGTTGCGGCTGCTACTGCTGTTTTCTTGATTTACCCTATTGATCAAGGAAGCTTCTCTGATGGTATGCCTTTAGGAATATCTGGTACTTTCAACTTTATGATTGTATTCCAGGCAGAGCACAACATCCTTATGCATCCATTCCACATGTTAGGTGTAGCTGGTGTATTCGGCGGCTCCCTATTTAGTGCTATGCATGGTTCCTTGATAACCTCTAGTTTGATCAGGGAAACTACTGAAAATGAATCTGCTAATGAGGGTTACAAATTTGGTCAAGAGGAAGAGACTTATAATATTGTGGCTGCTCATGGTTATTTTGGCCAATTAATCTTCCAATATGCTAGTTTCAACAACTCTCGTTCTTTACACTTCTTCTTGGCTGCTTAGCCTGTAGTAGGAATCTGGTTCACTGCTTTAGGTATTAGTACTATGGCTTTCAACCTAAATGGTTTCAATTTCAACCAATCTGTAGTTGATAGTCAAGGTCGCGTTATTAATACTTGGGCTGATATCATCAACCGAGCTAATCTTGGTATGGAAGTAATGCACGAACGTAATGCTCACAACTTCCCTCTAGACCTAGCTGCTCTTGAAGTTCCATCTCTTAATGGATAAGGTTTTTCTGCTAACATATAGGAATTTTTGAAGAAATAAAAGCTAGAAATACCCAATATCTTGTTCTAGCAAGATATTGGGTATTTCTTTGTTTATTCATAATCTTTCTATTCTGAATTCAGTTAACGGCGAGATTTAGTATCCTTTCTTGCATTTTCATAACTCGTGAAATGCTGAGTAGGCACGAATTCCCCCAATTTGCGACCTACCATCGGATTTGTTATGTAAATAGGTATATGTTCCTTTCCATTATGAATCGCGATTGTATGGCCAACCATTGTGGGTAGAATGCTAGATGCCCGGGACCACGTTACTATTGTTTCTTTCTCCTCCTTCATATTTACCTTTTCTATTTTTGCCAATAAATGATGAGCTACAAAAGGATTCATTTTTTTCGTGTCACAGCTGATTACTCCTTTTTTTTTCTTTTTAAAGAGTGGCATTCTATGTCCAATATCTCGATCGAAGTATGGAGGTCAAAATAAATAGAATAATGATGAATGAAAAAAGGAGAAAAATCCTTTAGCTGGATAAGGGGCGGATGTAGCCAAGTGGATCAAAGCAGTGGATTGTGAATCCACCATGCGCGGGTTCAATTCCCGTCGTTCGCCCATCGCATTATTGCAAATTCAAAAAATGCAATTTCCATATTCCTAGTTACGTATTTACTTACGGCGACAAAGAATAAAACTATCGCTATATTTTTTTCCTTTTCCTAGTTCTTCTTCCAAGCGCAGGATAACCCCAAGGGGTTGTGGGTTTTTTTCTACCAATGGGGGCTTTCCCTTCACCGCCCCCATGGGGGTGGTCCACAGGGTTCATAACTACCCCTCTTACTACGGGTCGTTTACCTAGCCAACACTTAGATCCGGCTCTACCCAAACTTATTTGGTTCACCCCAACATTACCCACTTGTCCGACTGTTGCTAAGCAGTTTTGGGATACTAAACGGACCTCCCAGCATGGTAATCTTAAAGTGGCCGATTTACCCTCTTTTGCAATCAGTTTCGCTACAGCACCTGCTGCTCTAGCTAATTGCCCACCCTTCCACGTGTGATTTCTATGTTATGCATGGCCGTGCCTAAGGGCATATCGGTTGAAGTAGATTCTTCTTTTCTCTCAAAAAAACCCCTTTCCAAACTGTATCTATACTCAAATTCTAAGAGCATCCCCACTCGTTGGCGCTCTTCACGCTCAAATCTGGCGAAATTTTCGTCCGGATTAGACGAAAATTTGGCCTGGGGGCAGTATATTTCCAGTCGTGTGCTCCCCAAGCGGCGTTTCTCGGGGAAAAAGAGGATGGCCCGGGGAGTCCGGACGAAAGAGGAGACACGTGGGCGTGGGCGGTTGGTTTTGCTCCATCCGGAGTCCCCGAGAGATCCCCGGGAAACCGAGGATGGCCCGGGAAGTCCGGACGAAATTAGGCTGTTTTCCGGACGAAAATGAGAACCTGGGGGCGCGACTGGGCCGTTTTTCGCCGTCCGGAATAAAAAACGGCTCGTGGGGGGCTTATCGGGGAGATGAGTGGAGATGCTCTAAGACGGGAAGAAAAAGACAGCAAAGGTAGACACAAATATGCATAAATACATTGGAAAACAAAGGTAGCTACATAATGATCGGTGTCATTGTTCAGGAACTAACGAGGAGCAGACGATGAAGGAACTGAAGCTCCTCATTAGTTTAGCCACGGATAACTGAAACTAGCGGGCAGCTTTTGATAGTAAGAAGCAAAGTGGCAAGCAGCTAAAAATGCTCTGCTTCACATCACCTGACCTCAAATTAAGAGCAAGCAGAGAGGGATACGATGCAGAAGGCAGAAGCAACTTAGTAGGCAGATACGTACTTGAGACGAGGATGATGATCCAGATGTGGAAGAATTGCTTGTAGGGGACGCCGGGGTTGAGCACCTTCCGCTGCTCCACAACGCAGCCCGGGCACCCCTCATGGTACACCGCCGCCTTCTTCTCCAGCAACGGCGCTGCTGCCTCGCCGCCGGCCATCGATCGATCCTTTCTCACTGGCTCAGCTCCACTCGGTCTGTGCAGCCGCAATTATTAACCAAGGAGTTGGTTTGGTGGCGTATATGTGCTCAGCTGCCGTGAATTAGTACAAGTTGATCGAGACATGTAGGAGGAGTAGTATATTGTAAGCTTCTAACTGGAGCTACTCCCTGCTGTCGTTTCACCTAGAATCCCAGTCGATCTGCGTGCGTGGCATCATTGGCAGTCGCTCGTGTCATTGTTCCCACATAATACTCTGATCTTCACATGTCCCCTGGTTTTGCACCATGTACTTGTTCTGGAATCTTGGTGAGAGAAATGATATGTGTGCACCGTATTTAGTTGTACTAGTTACTCTCTCTTTCGAGCTTATTTAGCTCATTATGTACTAGTTGATTGGCACAGCTCACCACGCCTCCTTTGATTACTAGGATTTGTATAGAAATTGTGTACGATTTGAATTATATGAGAAAATTTTCTACATAAGTTATTTGATTCATAGGAACCTACCCTATATGAACTAATCCCTCGTGAAAAATTTATGTACTACAATTAAACATACTTCATCTATCCATAGAATTTAAATAGGTATGCCATTTCAGTCTTATGCTTATCCTATCCTATGAATCAAAGGAGTCTTATTCTCTTTCTAACTTACATATGGCTCAACCGAAAGTGACTTTCAGTATGTCCTTATCTAGGGGACTTCTCGATTTAGATACAAAATTCAAATTACAAAGTACTACCTAGGTTTCCAAAACATACATTTCGGAGCTGAAGGTAATATATAGCAGATACCATTAGATTCGATGCGAGGAAGAACCAAACCACTGTTTCAGATAACGGCTACGGCTAAGTTCATGCCTAAGCCCTTGTCCATTCGCCGTCCAAAAATTCTGAAAAGAAAATTCTAGATATTTCATAATGACGTATTCTATCAACTTGAAAAATCTCAATTCAGAACACTTTGTATTTTGGGTCACACAAATATAAAAAAAATGATGTTTTGAGGTTTTAAAGTTTGTTTGTTATTTTTGCACTATGTAGAATGTAAGGTATTTTGAGTTAAAATTTTGCATGTTTATATAGAACACATCATTAGCTACACCAAGGACTATTTTCATATTTTTTTCAAAACTTAATTTATAATAGCATATACTCCTTGATTTTGAAATACATTTTAAATGCATTTTAAAATATTAAAAAATCCCGACAAAAAATGTTGTGTGTGCATCTAGATGGATGTTCTATGTGCTCCCAAAGCTTTTTGATGAATAAACGATATTTTTCTGTTGTGTGTAAAAACGATAAAATTTGTTAAACAAAAGCTTTTCATGAGATATTTATTTATCTTTTCTATATAGATCACAAAACTATCAATTTTTCGCGAAATTTGACGCGTGCACATAGAACATCAAGATGTACATTTGAAAAGTAATCCATATTTTATTAACATTTTAAAATATGTTTTTCTTGTAGCAAAACCATATGCACGCAGAATAAAAGTGAATTTCCAGAGCACACCCGTCAAATAATTGCAACCGCTGTCAGTCTAGTGGCCCGCATCTCAGTAATTTGTCTGCTCCTATAGATACTCCATGGCATGACAACCCCCTTGACGCCACTGCCTGGATCACCGTTATTATTATTTTTTAAGTAGGATCACCGTTAATTTAACAGCGCATAAAAATTCATACACGACGCTGACAGAGATCTCTGATCCAAGTTATTATTGTTAATTGACACCAACGAAAGCGTACTAGATCTACGCGCTGCCCCGATGCATGTCAGACCGATCAAGAGGTACGGATCGAGTAGTACAACGTGACAGAGGATTTGCTAGTTCTAAGACGTCTAAGATTTATTAGGAATTCTGTGTCAGAAAGCGTGAATATTTATTTCATTCCATTAAAAATAAGAAGCCCATTCTGTTCATAAGAAGAAAGAGAAGCAGATCTATTCTATACTCGATAAGTGCCAATATGCAATGGGTAACTTGCCCAATTTGGAAAAAACGAAGAATAGATCCCTACCCCCCCTTGTTTATTATTCGAATCGCCTATTCCTTTTTTTTATTTAATATGTCTTGCTTTCTTTATAGGTATAATCTTTCAATCTATGTATTATTTCAATCTACGTATTCAGATATCAACTATAAGAGACGTGCCTCAAAATATGGTTCTACTAGTTACATATGGGTTGCGATTATGATTTTTTTAGTTGCAAATGGTTGCAACTAAGATTTTTCCGGTAGTATATAAAGAAACATTTGCATTATTTTATCCTCTGTAAAATGGACTAAATCAGGAGAAACTAAGAGTGAAATTAGATTGTTGCCAAAGAATTTGCGCCACATAAAAGTACATGTAAACCTGATCCTAAGCTTCTTAATGAGATTAGATTGAAGATTTTATTTTCTAGCAAATCCTATTTGTTTCTATTTGTGGGGGAAGCACTGACTTGCATCATGAAAAAACAAGTTCTGGAAGGTAGCATCACGCCTATGAAAGTTGCCAGAGGTGCTCCTGGGGTGTGCAACCTGATGTTCGCTGATGACAGCCTCCTCTTCTTCAAAGCTACGAAAGAGGAGGCCAGGGCCATTGACAGCACTCTCAGATTTTTCCAGAGGTGCACGGGTCAATTAGTGAGCCCTAGCAAATGCTCGATCCTTTTTAGCAATGCTTGTCCTTCAGACGTACAACAGGAAATTAAAGCCACACTGGGAGTTGCTTCTTCAACCTTTGAAGAGAAATACCTTGGGCTACCTACACCAGAAGGAAGAATGAAGAGTGGTCAGTTCCAACCAATCCTTAAAAGATTCACTAAAAGGCTGACAAATTGGGCTGAAAGATATATGTCACATGGCGCCAAGGATACTCTAATCAGATCCGTGGCGCAAAGCTTGCCTGGACACATCATGGTTGTGTTCAAGATGTCTATGGGCTTTTGTGATCAGTATGAGAAGCTCATTCGAGATTTCTTTTGGGGCGATGAGGAGAATCACAGGAAAGTTCACTGGTCTGCCTGGGACAACCTCACAAAATCAAAAGGCAAGGGTGAAAGAGATATGCCCTAGAGGCAATAATAAAGTGGTTATTATTTATATCTTTATGTTTATGATAAATGTTTATATATCATGCTATAATTGTATTAACCGAAACATTAGTACATGTGTGATATGTAGACAACAAAGAAGTCCCTAGTATGCCTCTTAAACTAGCTTGTTGATTAATAGATGATTAGTTTCATAATCATGAACATTGGATGTTATTAATAACAAGGTTATATCATTGTATGAATGATGTAATGGATACACCCAAATTAAGTGTAGCATAAGATCTCGTCATTAAGTTATTTGCTATAAGCTTTCGATACATAGTTACCTAGTCCTTATGACCATGAGATCATATAAATCACTTATACCGGAAAGGTAATTTGATTACACCAAACACCACTGCGTAAATGGGTGGCTATAAAGGTGGGATTAAGTATCCGGAAAGTATGAGTTGAGGCATATGGATCAACGAGTGGGATTTGTCCATCCCGATGACGGATAGATATACTCCGGGCCCTCTCGGTGGAATGTCGTCTAATGTCTTGCAAGCATATGAATAAGTTCATAAGAGACCACATACCACGGTACGAGTAAAGAGTACTTGTCAGGAGACGAGGTTGAACAAGGTATGGAGTGATACCGAAGATCAAACCTCGGACAAGTAAAATATCGCGTGACAAAGGGAATTGGTATTATATGTGAATGGTTCATTCGATCACTAAAGTCATCGTTGAATATGTGGGAGCCATTATGGATCTCCAGATCCCGCTATTGGTTATTGGTCGGAGTGAGTACTCAACCATGTCCGCATAGTTCACGAACCGTAGGGTGACACACTTAAAGTTGGATGTTGAAATGGTAGTACTTGAATATGGAATGGAGTTCGAATATTTGTTCGGAGTCCCGGATGAGATCCCGGACATCACGAGGAGTTCCGGAATGGTCCGGAGAATAAGATTCATATATAGGATGTCATTTTATGTGAATTAAAATGTCGCGGAAGGTTCTATGGAAGGTTCTAGAAGGTTCTAGAAAATTCCGGAAGAAACCACCAAGGAAGGTGGAGTCCACATGGGACCCCACCTCCATGGCCGGCCAACCCTAGTGGGGGAGGAGTCCCAAGTGGACTCCCCCTTAGGGGCCGGCCACCCCCCATATGGGAGGTGGAACTCCCACCTTTGGTGGGAGTCCTAGCTTGGCTAGGTTTCCCCTCCTTATGGAAGGTTTTTGGTTCGGGTCTTATTCGAAGACTTGGAGACCAACTCTTGGGGATCCACCTATATAATGAGGGGCCAAGGGAGGGGGCCGGCTGATGGCGTGTATTTCACACGTTCGTTGGGCAACCCCAAGAGGAAGGTATGATGCGCACAGCAGCAAGTTTTCCCTCAGAAAGAAACCAAGGTTTATCGAACCAGGAGGAGCCAAGAAGCACGTTGAAGGTTGATGGCGGCGGGATGTAGTGCGGCGCAACACCGGAGATTCCGGCGCCAACGTGGAACCCGCACAACACAACCAAAGTACTTTGCCCCAACGAAACGAAGTGAGGTTGTCAATCTCACCGGCTTGCCGTAACAAAGGATTAACCGTATTGTGTGGAAGATGATTGTTTGCAGAGAAAACAAGTAAAGAACAAGTATTGCAGCAGATTTGTATTTCAAGTATTAAAGAATGGACCGGGGTCCACAGTTCACTAGAGGTGTCTCTCCCATAAGATAAAAGCATGTTGGGTGAACAAATTACGATCGGGCAATTGACAAATAGAGAGGGCATAACAATGCACATACATGACATGATAAGTATAGTGAGATTTAATTGGGCATTACGACAAAGTACATAGACCGCCATCCAACTCGCATCTATGCCTAAAAAGTCCACCTTCGGGTTATCGTCCGAACCCCTTCCAGGTATTAAGTTGCAAAGCAACAGACAATTGCATTAAGTATGGTGCGTAATGTAATCAACAACTACATCCTCGGACATAGCGCCAATGTTTTATCCCTAGTGGCAACAAGCACAACACAACCTTAGAACTTTCTCGTCACTGTCCCAGGTGTCAATGCAGGCATGAACCCACTATCGAGCATAAATACTCCCTCTTGGAGTTAAAAGTAAAAACTTGGCCCTACTAGAAACGGAGAGCATGCAAGATCATAAACAACACATATGTAATAACTTGATAATTAACATGACATAGTATTCTCTATCCATCGGATCCCGACAAACACAACATAGAGTATTACAGATAGATGATTTTGATCATGTTAGGCAGCTCACAAGATCCAACAATGAAGCACAATGAGGAGAAGACAACCATCTAGCTACTGCTATGGACCCATAGTCCAGGGGTGAACTACTCACTCATCACTCCGGAGGCGACCATGGCGGTGTAGAGTCCTCCGGGAGATGAATCCCCTCTCCGGCAGGGTGCCGGAGGAGATCTCCGGAATCCCCCGAGATGGGATCGGCGGCGGCGGCGTCTCGCAAGGTTTTCCGTATCGTGGTTTTTCGCATCGGGGGTTTCGCGACGGAGGCTTTAAGTAGGCGGAAGGGCAGAGTCGGGGGCCGACGAGGGGCCACACCATAGGGCGGCGCGGCCCCCCGGGCCGCGCCGCCTTGTGGTGTCGCCACCTCGTGGCCCCACTTCGAATGTTCTCCGGTCTTCCGGAAGCTCCGTGGAAAAATAGGCCTCCGGGTCTTTGTTTCGTCCAATTCCGAGAATATTTCGTTACTAGGATTTCGAAACCAAAAACAGCAGTAAAACAGGAACCGGCACTTCGGCATCTTGTTAATAGGTTAGTTCCGGAAAATGCACGAATATGACATAAAGTGTGCATAAAACATGTAGGTATCATCAATAATATGGCATAGAACATAAGAAATTATCGATACGTCGGAGACGTATCAGCATCCCCAAGCTTAGTTCTGCTCGTCCCGAGCAGGTAAAACGATAACAAAGATAATTTCTGAAGTGATATGCCATCATAACCTTGATCATACTATTTGTAAACATATGTAGTGGATGCAGCGATCAAAACAATGGTAATGACATGAGTAAACAAGTGAATCATAAAGCAAAGACTTTTCATGAATAGTACTTCAAGACAAGTATTAATAAGTCTTGCATAAGAGTTAACTCATAAAGCAATAAATCAAAGTAAAGGTATTGAAGCAACACAAAGGAAGATTAAGTTTCAGCGGTTGCTTTCAACTTGTAACATGTATATCTCATGGATAATTGTCAACATAGAGTAATATAACAAATACAATATGCAAGTATGTAAGAATCAATGCATAGTTCACACAAGTGTTTGCTTCTTGAGGTGGAGAGAGATAGGTGAACTGACTCAACATAAAAGTAAAGAGAATGGTCCTTCAAATAGGAAAGCATCGATTGCTATATTTGTGCTAGAGCTTTTATTTTGAAAACATGAAACAATTTTTTCAACGGTAGTAATAAAGCATATGAGTTATGTACATTATATCTTACAAGTTGCAAGTCTCATGCATAGTATACTAATAGTGCCCGCACCTTGTCCTAATTAACTTGGACTACCGGATCTTTGCAATGCACATGTTTTGACCAAATGTCACAATGGGGTACCTCCATGCCGCCTGTACAAAGGTCTAAGGAGAAAGCTCGCATTTTGGATTTCTCGCTTTTGATTATTCTCAACTTAGACATCCATACCGGGACAACATAGACAACAGATAATGGACTCCTCTTTAATGCATAAGCATGTGGCAACAATTATTATTCTCATATGAGATTGAGGATATATGTCCAAACTGAAACTTCCACCATGAATCATGGCTTTAGTTAGCGGCCCAAAGTTCTTCTCTAACAATATGCATGCTCCAACCATGAAGGTGGTAGATCTCTCTTACTTCGGACAAGACGGACATGCATAGCAACTCACATGATATTCAACAAAGAATAGTTGATGGCGTCCCCGAAGCATGGTTATCGCACAACAAGCAACTTAATAAGAGATAAAGTGCATAAGTACATATTCAATACCACAATAGTTTTTAAGCTATTTGTCCCATGAGCTATATATTGCAAAGGTGAATGATGGAATTTTAAAGGTAGCACTCAAGCAATTTACTTTGGAATGGCGGAGAAATACCATGTAGTAGGTAGGTATGGTGGACACAAATGGCATAGTGGTGGGCTCAAGTATTTTGGATGCATGAGAAGTATTCCCTCTCGATACAAGGTTTAGGCTAGCAAGGTTATTTGAAACAAACACAAGGATGAACGGTACAGCAAAACTCACATAAAAGACATATGGTAAACATTATAAGACTCCATACCGTCTTCCTTGTTGTTCAAAACTCAATACTAGATGTTATCTAGACTCTAGAGAAACCAAATATGCAAACCAAATTAGCAAGCTCTAAGTATTTCTTCATTAATGGGTGCAAAGTATATGATGCAAGAGCTTAAACATGAGCACAACAATTGCCAAGTATCAAATTATCCAAGACATTATAGCAATTTACTACATGTATCATTTTCCAATTCCAACCATATAACAATTTAACGAAGATGAAACTTCGCCATGAATACTATGAGTAGAGCCTAAGGACATATTTGTCCATATGCAACAGCGGAGCGTGTCTCTCTCCCATAAAGTGAATGCTAGGATCCATTTTATTCAAACAAAACAAAAACAAAAACAAACCGACGCTCCAAGCAAAGTGCATAAGATGTGACGGAATAAAAATATAGTTTCAGGGGAGGAACCTGATAATGTTGTCGATGAAGAAGGGGATGCCTTGGGCATCCCCAAGCTTAGACGCTTGAGTCTTCTTATAATATGCAGGGGTGAACCACCGGGGCATCCCCAAGCTTAGAGCTTTCACTCTCCTTGATCATATTGCATCATACTCCTCTCTTGATCCTTGAAAACTTCCTCCACACCAAACTCGAAACAACTCATTAGAGGGTTAGTGCATAATAAAAATTCACATGTTCAGAGGTGACACAATCATTCTTAACACTTCTGGACATTGCATAAAGCTACTGGACATTAGTGGATCAAAGAAATTCATCCAACATAGCAAAAGAGGCAATGCGAAATAAAAGACAGAATCTGTCAAAACAGAACAGTCCGTAAAGATGGATTTTATTAGGCCACCAGACTTGCTCAAACGAAAATGCTCAAATTGAATGAAAGTTGCGTACATATCTGAGGATCATGCTCGTAAATTGGCGTAATTTTCTGAGCTACCTACAGGGAGATAGACCCAGATTCGTGACAGCAAAGAAATCTGGAACTGCGCAGTAATCCAAATCTAGTACTTACTTTTCTATGAAAGACTTTACTTGGCACAACAAAACTCAAAACTAAGATAAGGAGAGGTTGCTACAGTAGTAAACAACTTCCAAGACACAAATATAAAACAAAAATACTGGAGTAAAAACATGGGTTGTCTCCCATAAGCGCTTTTCTTTAACGCCTTTCGGCTAGGCGCAGAAAGTGTATCTCAAGTAACATCGAGAGATGAAGCATCAACATCATAATTTGTTCTAATAATAGAATCATAAGGTACCTTCATTCTCTTTCTAGGGAAGTGTTCCATACCTTTCTTGAGAGGAAATTGATATTTAATAATACCTTCCTTCATATCAATAGTAGCACCAACGGTTCGAAGAAAAGGTCTTCCCAATATAATGGGGCAAGATGCATTGCATTCAATATCCAAGACAACAAAATCAACGGGGACAAGGTTATTGTTAACCATAATATGAACATTATCAACTTTCCCCAAAGGTTTCTTTTTAGCATTATCAGCGAGATTAACATCCAAATAACAATTCTTCAATGGTGGCAAGTCAAGCATATCATAGACTTTTTTAGGCATAACAGAAATACTTGCACCAAGATCACATAAGGAATTACAATCAAAGTCTTTGACTCTCATTTTAATGATGGGCTCCCAACCATCCTCTAGCTTTCTAGGAATAGAAGTTTCAAGTTTTAGTTTCTCTTCTCTAGCTTTAATGAGAGCATTTGTAATATGTTTTGTGAAAGCCAAATTTATAGCACTAGCATTGGGACTTTTAGCAAGTTTTTGTAAGAACTTTATAACTTCAGAGATATGGCAATCATCAAAATCTAAATCATTACAATCTAAAGCAATGGGATTATCATCCCCAAGGTTGGAAAAAATTTCAGCAGTTTTATCACAAGCAGTTTCGAGTAGCTTTCAGGTAATTTTGCGCGCTTTGCACTAGGAGTAGAAGCATTGCCAACACCAATTATTTTACCATTGATAGTAGGAGGTGCAGCAACATGTGAATCATTAGCATTGCTAGTGGTGGTAATAGTCCAAACTTTAGCTACATTTTCCTTTTTAGCTAGTTTTTCATTTTCTTCTCTATCCCACCTAGCACGCAGTTCAGCCATTAATCTTATATTCTCATTAATTCTAACTTGGATGGCATTTGCTGTAGTAACAATTTTATTTTCAATATCCCTATTAGGCATAACTTTCGATTTCAAAAGATCAACATCGGAGGCAAGACTATCAACTCTAGAAACAAGAATATCAATTTTATTGAGCTTTTCCTCAACAGATTTGTTAAAGGCGAGTTTGTGTACTAATAAATTCTTTAAGCATGGCTTCAAGTCCAGGGGTGTATTCCTATTATTGTTGTAAGAATTCCCATAAGAATTAGCATAACCGTTACCATTATTATAAGGATATGGCCTATAGTTATTACTAGAATTGTTCCGATAAGCATTGTTGTTGAAATTATTATTTTTAATGAAGTTTACATCAACATGTTCTTCTTGGGCAACCAATGAAGCTAATGGAACATTATTAGGATCAACATTAGTCCTATCATTCGCAAGCATAGACATAATAGCATCAACTTTATCATTCAAGGAAGAGGATTCTTCGACAGAATTTACCTTCTTACCTTGTGGAGCTCTTTCCGTGTGCCATTCAGAGTAATTAACCATCATATTATCAAGGAGCTTTGTTGCTTCACCAAGAGTGATGGACATAAAGGTACCTCCAGCAGCTGAATCCAATAAGTTCCGCGAAGAAAAATTTAGTCCTGCATAGAAGGTTTGGATGATCATCCAAGTAGTCAGTCCATGGGTTGGGCAATTTTTAACCAAAGATTTCATTCTTTCCCAAGCTTGAGCAACATGTTCATTATCCAATTGTTTAAAATTCATTATGCTACTCCTCAAAGATATAATTTTAGCAGGGGGATAATATCTACCAATAAAAGCATCCTTGCATTTAGTCCATGAATCAATACTATTCTTAGGCGAGAGATAGCAACCAATCTTTAGCTCTTCCTCTTAATGAGAAAGGGAACAATTTTAATTTTATAATGTCACCATCTACATCTTTATATTTTTGCATTTCACATAGTTCAACAAAATTATTGAGATGGGCAGCAGCATCATCAGAACTAACACTAGAAAATTGCTCTCGCATAACAAGATTTAGTAAAGCAGGTTTAATTTCAAAGAATTCCGCTGTAGTAGCAGGTGGAGCAATAGGTGTGCATAAGAAATCATTATTATTTGTGCTAGTGAAGTCACACAACTTAGTATTTTCAGGGTTGGCCATTTTAGCAATAGTAAATAAAGCAAACTAGATAAAGTAAATGCAAGTAAACTAATTTTTTTGTGTTTTTGATATAGCAAACAAGACAATAAATAAAGTAAAGCTAGCAACTAATTTTTTTTTGTGTTTTGATATAAGTGCAGCAAACAAAGTAGTAAATAAAATAAAGCAAGACAAAAACAAAGTAAAGAGATTGAGAAGTGGAGACTCCCCTTGCAGCGTGTCTTGATCTCCCCGGCAACGGCGCCAGAAAAAGAGCTTGATGGCGTGTATTTCACACGTTCGTTGGGCAACCCCAAGAGGAAGGTATGATGCGCACAGCAGCAAGTTTACCCTCAGAAAGAAACCAAGGTTTATCGAACCAGGAGGAGCCAAGAAGCACGTTGAAGGTTGATGGCGGCGGGATGTAGTGCGGCGCAACACCAGAGATTCCGGCGCCAACGTGGAACCCGCACAACACAACCAAAGTACTTTGCCCCAACGAAACAGTGAGGTTGTCAATCTCACCGGCTTGCTGTAACAAAGGATTAACCGTATTGTGTGGAAGATGATTGTTTGCAGAGAAAACAGTAAAAACAAGTATTGCGACAGATTTGTATTTCAAGTATTAAAGAATGGACCGGGGTCCACAGTTCACTAGAGGTGTCTCTCCCATAAGATAAAAGCATGTTGGGTGAAAAAATTACAATCGGGAAATTGACAAATAGAGAGGGCATAACAATGCACATACATGACATGATAAGTATAGTGAGATTTAATTGGGCATTACGACAAAGTACATAGACCGCCATCCAATCGCATCTATGCCTAAAAAGTCCACCTTCAGAGTTATCATCCGAACCCCCTCCAGTATTAAGTTGCAAAGCAACAGACAATTGCATTAAGTATGGTGCGTAATGTAATCAACAACTACATCCTCGGACATAGCGCCAATGTTTTATCCCTAGTGGTAACAGCACAACACAACCTTAGAACTTTCTGTCACTGTCCCAGGTGTCAATGCAGGCATGAACCCACTATCGAGCATAAATACTCCCTCTTGGAGTTAAAAGTAAAAACTTGGCCAGAGCCTCTACTAGAAACGGAGAGCATGCAAGATCATAAACAACACATATGTAATAACTTGATAATTAACATGACATAGTATTCTCTATCCATCGGATCCCGACAAACACAACATAGAGTATTACAGATAGATGATCTTGATCATGTTAGGCAGCTCACAAGATCCAACAATGAAGCACAATGAGGAGAAGACAACCATCTAGCTACTGCTATGGACCCATAGTCCAGGGGTGAACTACTCACTCATCACTCCGGAGGCGACCATGGCGGTGTAGAGTCCTCCGGGAGATGAATCCCCTCTCCGGCAGGGTGCCGGAGGAGATCTCCGAATCCCCCGAGATGGGATCGGCGGCGGCGGCGTCTCAGTAAGGTTTTCCGTATCGTGGTTTTTCGCATCAGGGGTTTCGCGACGGATGCTTTAAGTAGGCGGAAGGGCAGAGTCGGGGGCCAGACGAGGGGGCCACACCATAGGGCGGCGTGGGCCCCCCCTGGGCCGCGCCGCCTTGTGGTGTCGCCACCTCGTGGCCCCACTTCGAATGTTCTCCGGTCTTCTGGAAGCTCCGTGGAAAAATAGGCCTCTGGGTCTTTGTTTCGTCCAATTCCGAGAATATTTCGTTACTAGGATTTCTGAAACCAAAAACAGCAGAAAACAGGAACTGGCACTTCGGCATCTTGTTAATAGGTTAGTTCCAGAAAATGCACCAATATGACATAAAGTGTGCATAAAACATGTAGGTATCATCAATAATATGGCATAGAACATAAGAAATTATCGATACGTCGGAGACGTATCACCGGCCACCCCAAGACCACAAGCTGGCCGCCCCCCTTGAAGTGGCCGGCCACCCTCTCCCAAACCCTAGCCGCCCCCTCTCCTCCATATCTCCCGCGTAGCTTTAGCGAAGCTCCGCCGGAGTTCTCCACCGCCACCGACACCACGCCGTCGTGCCGTCGGATTCAAGAGGAGCTACTACTTCCGCTGCCCGCTGGAACGGGAGGTGGACGTCGTCTTCATCAACAACCGAACGTGTGACCGAGCACGGAGGTGCTGCCCGTTCGTGGCGCCGAAACCGATCGTGATCAAGATCTTCTACGCGCTTTTGCAAGCGGCAAGTGAACGTCTACCGCAGCAACAAGAGCCTCATCTTGTAGGCTTTGGAATCTCTTCAAGGGTGAGACTCGATACCCCCTCGTTGCTACCGTCTTCTAGATTGCATCTTGGCTTGGATTGCGTGTTCGCGGTAGGAAATTTTTTGTTTTCTATGCAACGTTATCCTACAAAGGGTGGGCTAGGCTACAGAGATATGCATTTGTTGAATCAAGCTCTTCTGGCCAGGCAAGCCTGGAGGATGATCCAAAATCCTTCCAGCCTTTGTGCTAGGGTTCTCAAGGCTAGATACTTCCCCCACGGAAACATGCTCGATACCGTTTTCTCGTCTGACCCATCACCGGTATGGAAGGGCATAGAATTTGGGCTTGATCTACTTAAGATGGGCATCATCAAGCGCATTGGCAATGGTAGGAGTACTCAATTCTTGAGAGACCAATGGCTGCCTAGGGACAAAGGTCTCAAAATCACGGCTATAAAGAAGAATTCAAGGAAGAGATGGGTCTCACAGCTTATAAAAGCGGATAAAACATGGGATTTGCAACTGCTGCAAGAGCTGTTCTTTGACCATGATGCTCAGGCTATCGCCAGCATTGAGCTCCCTAATCAGGACCTTGATGACCGTGTGGCCTGGCATCCGGAGAGGAATGGGATTTTCACAGTTAAAAGCGCCTACAAGCCGGCGCTATCCCCGAAGCATCAACACGAGACCGTGAAAGCAACGAGTGGCAGCCCCGATGGTGAAAGGGCCCTCTGGAATTGTATTTGGAAGACGGAGGTGGCGCCTAAGGTCCGCATCTTCGCGTGGAGGCTCGCCACTGACTCCTTGCCCACGAGGAAAAATAAACACAGGAGAACTCTAGAACCTGACAGCCGATGCACGATTTGCGGGCACGGGGAGGAGGATGCCCACCATGCCACTGTGAGGTGTACTAAAGCCAAGGCTCTACGCACGGCAATGCGCGAACATTGGTCACTTCCAGCTGAAGATGCTTTCAACTATACTGGCAAAGATTGGTTACTTGTATGCTTAAACCAGGCAGACAATACTACCAGATCAAAAATCATTCTGACTCTGTGGCGGGCGTGGCACCTGAGGAATGACGTCATCCATGAGAAGGGTCTGGAATCCATCGCCAGGTCGGTTGCTTTTCTCAAGGCTTACACAACTGACCCTAATATGTCTCTGCAGCCTGCTCATGATCATAAAGGAAAAGGGCCTTTGTTTGCTGAATTTGATCCCTCCCCCTGTATCCCGTTGCCGAGGGCAAATTCTTGGTCTCCCCCTCCTCCTGGTTGGATCAAGGTGAACTCAGATGCATCCTTCATTAGCCAGGGGTGCCCAAGTGGAGCTGGTGCTGTTGCCCGGAACCATGACGGCGAGGTGGTGCTGGCGGCTTTCTCCTTGATGCTGAATTGTTCTGACGCCGAAGACGCGGAGGCAAAGGCGTTGCTCAAGGGCATCTCGTTACTGGTGGGATCTGGGCACGAAAAAATCATCTTGGAGATGGATTGCTCTAGGGTTGTTGCGGCCATGAGCTCTCCAGGAATCGACCGCTCTATGCAATGGGCTACGTATGAGGAAGCCAAGTCCTTAAGCAAGACCTTCTCGGATTTCAGAGTCGTGCCAGTTATGAGAGAGAGCAACATGGTAGATCGGCTGGAAGCTGCATTTGGTTTTGTATGCTCCCAGATATAATCTGTGATCTTGTAACACAGGACAAACTTTGTAACTCTGTGATTTAATATATGGCTCTCTCACTCAAAAAAAAAAAGAATATAAGAGTGCATATAAACATGATCCTAAGCTTCTTACTGAGATTAGATTGAAGATTTATCTTGCTAGCAAATCGGATATTTCTAAGTGCTGCTACCTTTGTATGCTATGCAATTGTTTGTAAAAGGGACGTTTCCTTTTGAGGATATGTCTCCCTCTTTTCCACATGTTGTTGCTAAAAAAATTAGGAGTATTTTGATGTTTTCTCTAACATACAACCGGGATTACCACCTACTCAAGGAATAGAACACAAATTGACTTGAGATTAGCTTGGCTACCCAACCTGCGCCATACCGTACCAATATGGAAGAGAAAAGGAGATTCAACAATAGATACAGGAACTACCCCGCAAAAGGTTATATTCTTGAATATCGTATTCCATGTATTGTCTCTATTATTTTTCTACTTAAAAGTTTCCTCTCGACTTTCAGAACACCCCTAAATGAAAAAGATCCAATATCTTCTTGTTTCTCAGTCAACCCATCGCGTATGTGTGCAGATTTTTGACCTATCAACAATATATAATTTGTTATCACCATCCTATCCACGGGTGGATGACATGCCTGATGAGTTGAGTTGCTCTACTATGTTCTAAAAATTGATTTGGATAGTGGTTACCATCCATTCATATATGAAGTTAGGATATGAGTAAAAAACAATTCCAAAACTAACCATTCATATATGAGTGGTTTGTAATGTTTTTTGGCTTAACTAATGCTCCTGACACTTCTATAATCTTAATGGACACAATTTGATGCACTTTTTGTTGGACGTTTTGTGGTGTTATACTTTGATGATATTGTAATATATAGAAGACTTTTAGAGGACCATTTAATGGCTTTGATGATTTGGAAAAAGATGCACGTTCATTTGGTAATCACGAGGAGTGCAAATTTTGCAGTAATGAAGTCTTGTTTCTTGGCTTTAAGGGGGCAAAACGCACCAACGAGATGATTATTCATGGACAAATGATGTGAAGATGATCGCCATATATTCATAGTGACAGCATGTAGCGCGCCAGATTTTCAATGGCCAAACTACTCGCAACACACTGATCAGTTTGCAGTTTCAGTTGACGCGCCCTCTCCCTCACCCGATCCCCTTCCTTCCCGGCCATCATCATCCTCACCGTTTTGGCAACCCTCGCCCTGTCGATCACATCCCCCAACTCAAGCCCAACCCCCCATTGGTGCGTCAAGTACCTCGCGTTCACCGTCTGGTCCGCGAAGCACGGCTGCGCCAGCATCGGCACGCCCGCGCTTATGCTCTCCAGCGTCGAGTTCCAGCCGCAGTGCGTCCAGAAGGCGCCGATGGCCTCATGGGCCAGGACCTCCCTTTGTGGCGCCCATGCCACGACCTTCCCTCTGGTCCTCACCTCGTCGTCGATCCCGTCCGGCATCCGCGGCGTCGCTTCGGTGCCAATGCCATGGACGGAACCGGGCCTGACGACCCACAGGAACGGCACGCCGCTACTGGCCAGCCCCCACGCCATCTCCTCGAACACGCCAGGGTCGACGCTGGCCACGCTTCCCAGGCTCACGTACAGCACGGAGCGCGGCGGGTGCGCGTCCAGCCATGCCAGGCAGCTGCGGTCCGGCTTGTGCAGGCTGTGCTCCGCCGGCGCAGGGCACATCCTGTGCAGCGGGCCCACGGCGAAGGCAGGACAGGACAGCTCGTCCTGGATCTTGGTTAGCTCCAACGCTTCGATGGCATCGAACGTGTTGAGCACGACCCCGGATGCCGATGCTCGCATGGCGTCGGCGACGCGCGCGATGAAGCCACACAGCGCATCCGTGCCGCTGCCGTCGACGCGGATGAGATCTCGCACGCGGAGCGGCTCCAGCTCTGCCACCAGCTCATCCAGTCGCTCGTCTGCCCAAGTAATTCATACGTATGTGTTCGTCCATCCATTAAACGATGATGATTCAGTTTGCTCCAAGACTCAAAACATGTAGTACTAGTACCTTTGACTGGGATGTAGCCGGCGTCGCGCAGCCGCGGGAACGCCAGCAAGCTGCGGAACATGGCGGCGCTGTCCGTCCGAAGCGCGAGCACGGGCACGCCAAGCCCGCTGGCGGCGCCCAGCGCCGTGTACCACTGCCCGTCGACCACCACGCAAGCGACGTCCGGTGGTCGTTGACACAGCAGCAGAGACGCGAGCGCCTCGCGGAACGGCCGCTCGCAAGCGCCGTTCAGAGCCAGGAGCTGGGCGACGATGTCGGTCCCGCCCCCGGGGCTGGCGTCCCCGTTGGGGAGCGTCTCGTGGATGGGGACGAAGGCCAACTCCGGGTGGCGCGCTGGGTCGGGTGCGTTGAAGTCGGTGTGGAAGACGGTGACGGCCAAGCCACGAGCGTGGAGGAGCTCAGCCAGCTGGAGCATGGGGCTCATGTGGCCCTCAAACGGCAGCGGAAATACGACGACACGGCGGCGGACGCCGTCGGAACCTTGTTCTTGTCTAGCCATCGCCGCCGGCTGGTGGCTGGCGTGGTTGAATTGATAGCTTACCAAGCAGCACATATTTTAAACACCAAGAGGTATCATCTCAGCTGCATAGTCCATGGTAAGCCACGTGAAAGGTTCTTACGCAATATAATAGGATCCATGAAAATCTTTTGGTGAGGTATATTTGGGTCCCTACTCCTTAGTGTAAAGAATAATAATCTTTATTTTTTAGAAGAAAAAAAACACATGGTTTTGGTGATCGTTTCCCACCATGACCTACCAACTTTCATATTAATAATTTTAGTTTTCTCTCTTCCCCAAATGTGCATTCCTAGGTGTAAATATTTCCATTAATTTTTTTAAAGGATAATTTCTCCAAGGGCTGAACATTAGACGCATGTACTGAGATCTTGTACATGTTCTCTTCTACAATCAACCATGACGGAATGGCAGATCGCAATCTAAACTCTAAAGAGATGAACGTTGCAGACCCGGGCGGCCACCAGAGAAATTTGCCACTTGCAGCCGTTCGATTGGTGTACCAACCTGCATCCGAGGCGTCGGGTTGCGCGGGAGCTGCGTGCGTGGGCGAGGCCTCCTACTGGCCATGCGCTAGTTGATACTAGGAGGCATTGGCGCGGCGGCACGCCGCGCCCGTGGAGTAACATCTGAACTGTGAAGGTTGTTTAGGTTGTATGGTTGATTTGGGCTTGTACATTGTCAATAGAAAATAAAAATATTGGCTGAATATAGAGAAGAGGTGGATGGTGGCATACAAAGCCATGTGATTCAATGTGTCGACTATACCGCAGAAGCATGAGAACATTGCAAGGTACAGTTTTCCTAAGCAGTTAGTGTAATTAGACCACTGTAGATACCCGAGCAGAAGCATGCAAATATACCAATGCAAGGATAGGGCACAGCTGGGTAGTAGGTACTCCGTACCAAATATTGGGAGTGATGTTTTGGCACATGGGAGCGTATGCTCTCTTTATTTTGAAATACATATTAGATAAATTTTAAAATGTCAAAAAAATTGAAATAAAAATTTCGCACGTATATCTTCATGTGCTACACGCTCATAAAGTCGTTTCATGAAAAATCGACATGTCATGTGGCGTGGGTAAAAAAGACAAAAGTCGGTGCTGAAACAAAGACTTATCACAAGATAAATTTTCTCTTTTTCGCTTAGACTACAAAAAATATCATTTTTTCGTGAAACTTGACGAATACACATACATTATGGACATGTACATGTACATTTTTTTGTCAAATTTTTTTAACATTTGAAAATATGTTTTTATGGTAGAGGGATCATACGCACCCGGGAGCCGAATTGATCGAGTTTCTGCCAAATATTACAGTATATCAGAGGCACAAGCAGTCTAAATTAGCTGGTAGTTCCATAATATTATAAATATCGGTCCTAACCGACGGAATTTTCACTTGGCCTATCTCCTCTCATTGCTAGCGGTTTTCATGATCGTCTGAGCCGTTTAAAAACCTGAACCTCTATTGCCGCGTGAGAACATAAAAAAAGGTAAAATTATATTAGCACACCTGCTGATAATAGCACTGTTCAGGGCTAACCTAACCACCGTTTGAAGTTCATGCTTTACAGGCAAGTGACATGATCCTTATTTCTGCGGGAAGAACGTTTTCTTGACTTGTTTCTCGGCTGATGCGGAAGCTGATGCCTTGGCCTTCCTTTTCTTCTTTTCAGATGCAGAGCTAATATCGCACATGCAAATAATAGCTGTTAGTCTATATGCTTTGCGCTGTAATTATGTACCTCATAAGTTGTGGCTGCTAGGAGTTAACTGAATGGAACAACTATAGTTTGCACTGACCTCATATCCATCTGCGTCTGGCTTTTCTATGATGTCCTTGCTCGGCGTGGCGCCTAAAGTTCAGTTGTCTTCTAGTGTATTTGGAGCGTCAGTCAGGCTGAGAAGCAATTGGAGCTTTTTCTGTAGCTGGTGGGGTTTTTCTAGTTGATGATTGTGCTGGCCTAGTACACACATCTCGGCATGCAGCAACGTATACATCTATACCAGATCCCAAGTTTCAGAAATTAAAAAGATTTCACAAACTTCCTTGCGTGAGATCAGAGCTGAATAATATCAAATATGGAATCGGATGCCTACCTATGCCTGAACTTTGCTTAAGACTTTTGCAAACTCTGAATTAAAGGGATTTGACAAAAAATGAGTTGGTTCGCAAATGAGTAATGTCAGCTGTGCAGACATATGAATGACATATGAAGACATAAGAACTAAAAAATATGAAACAACCTGCTGAAAAAGCAATACGGTGTGCAGGTTGTGTCTAGCTTTTCGAGGGCAATGTCTAGGTCTGCAGAACCAAACCCAGCTGTGGCTAGACTGAAGATGCTCGTCCTGGTAAAGTTGCTGCTCATCACGGCCATGTGAGCAGTGCTTCACTTGCCACCTGCGAGCGTAACATCCAGGGCCGTGAATTTCTTCAGATCTTTAAGAAGGCAAGCTCTTCAATACAGCATACCACATGGAGGCATAAAGATGGAACTCCACCACGCCCTACAGCAGCTCCCCTTGAAGTAGCACAGATGTCATGTGACATGCTTACACAGAGAAGGAACGATGCAATCTCACCATCTGACGGGAACGAAAACCACGTTGTTGGAGGGTTCCATAGACCAGATGCGACCAGGAGGGTTATGTGGTGGTGGTAGAGACCGTCAAGCCCTCCAAGGATGCCGGGTCTCTCATGTGGAGGTGAGGCGCCGCCTCCTCCCTCGCCACCGGTGGATGCCGCGGCCTCTGTCCCTCCAATCGATCAGCCTCGATCCCCATCGGTGGATGCCACGGTCTCCAGCACCTCCGCCGCCTCCCTTCCGCTGGTGGACATCGCGGCCTCCGCCCTGCCGGCCTCTATGACCGTCGTTAATGCGATAGTATCCCCTCCGCCCGTTCTCTGGTTGTCGGATGGCTCAACCTCCATCGAGTTTTCCAGAAAAGCCCAACATGAGGAGAGGACGGGGAAGATCAGCAGCGTGAAAAAATATCTAAAGGGAGCATATAGAAAACTCAGAAAAAGAGGACACGTTGCGGAGAACGTGTCAAACACAGAACAGATCCCACCGCTGTAAACGGCAATACCACAGTTACCGGAAGAAATTGAAGAAGAAAAAATTAGGAACCGGTAACCGGTAACTCCTCCCGCATGAAAAGGAGAAACAAAACAGAACAGATCAACTGGATCAAGTGTTGGAAAAAAAAAAGAATCAACGTGTCATATAACGACTGGAGCAAGGAGAAGATAAATAGCTTGTCTACAGTACCTGAGTGAATATAAATGTGGTAAACTGAATGTCTTTTATATAGTGTATTATTAGTACATCAACTTCCGTTTGCAATGTAATTTTCCATGTACTAGTAGGTATCTCAGAGTAGGTAATTTGTACTAAACATTCTGTCTCGGTCAGTCTTTTAAATTTCTTATCATGAAACTCATATTTGCTAATTCCATCGAGTTCGAATCTCATTTTTTTTCGATAAAGAGAATATATTAATAACAAGAGATATCAATTACACCCAGCCTCTGTAACAACGCACCACCCTAATGACACTACGGATACACACAGCCAAAAAAAGGAAAAGAAAACTAAGAAACAAAAGTCCTAACAACAGCAATACATCCACCGCCATGACAACACCTGAATTACAGACTCTCCAAAAAAACGACGCCTCCAAGAAGGAAACAATGCTCAAACACCGTCGTCGCCCGATCAAAGATCTTAGGTTTTCACCCTGAAGATAGTCCCCACTCTCAAAACAATGCCTCCACCAAGGTCATTGCCAGGCACAACCAGTTAAGGCCAGACCTTGGATTTTCACCCTGAAAGGTAGGACTCTGCACTTCACATGTGTTGTTGCCCCCACTTTTATACCGCTGTTGTGAAGCCCAGAACCCCAAGCAAGCCCCTCAACAGCGCGGAGACTTGAACCTCCCTTAGCTAGTCCTCCCCTCCGGCCTTCATGAAATTATCTTCTTCCGACTTTCATCATGGATCCATAATCACTTGATGTCAACACAGAAAAAGAGCTTCGCGCCGCTCCCTCCAGAACCAAACGCTCGGAATAAACGTATGGGTGCGCACGACCGAATACCTCTGATCCAGCAAACTCCAGGCAAAGCACTGTTACATTCGCCGGCGGAGCTTTCCGGAACTCAACCCGCCGGCCAGATCACGAGTCCAGGCCTCCGGTAGGTCCTCCTCTTCACGCAAGAGAGGCCCTTGGACCGCCGCCTTTATTCAGGTCGGACCCTCCACGTCGGCGACCATCCCGGGCTGGCCAATCCAACCCTCAACCGGCGACACCATCGTCGGCTTCCATGCCCCTCCATCTCACCGCCGGATCACGGTGATAGATCAAAGATCCACCACCACCAACCGCAGGCCGACCCTCTCTGGCGAAGAAAAGGCCACCTCCTCCATCGAACCCAAGGCTGCTGCCCCGGGCGCCCTCGTGTCGCGGAAGAATCCCGAGATCGCCTCCACGCACCGACGAGAGGCGGGGGTGGATGACATGGCGCAGACCGAGGGCCTGGCCGCAGCCCACCACCAGCCCCGGCCGGAGTGATACAGAGAGCCGACAGGAGGAGGGAGACCGCAGCACCGTCCATCCCAACCGCGTCGGCCGGTCCGCTAGGGGATAGCCGACGGGAGGAGGACCGCCGCCGTCGTCGCCCATCCCAACCGCACGCCTGCTCCGCCATACGTCGAGGAGGTGGGATCCGGCCGCCGTTCCCCACGCAGCGACGAGGAAGGGTCCCCGCCGCTGCCACGCCCCGAGAGACTTTGCCCCGGCGGCGCTACCGGCGGCGGCGGCGGAAGGTGGGGTGCGGGAGGGTTAGGGTTGGGGTGCGGGAGGTGGGGTCAGTTCCAGCAAAACTTCGAGTCCGAATCTCATATCTTCTATATGAACAAAATCATGGATTTTCTCTAACTGTTAATAATAAAATTGTAATTGATAAATTCAGATCATAGGATTGACTCTGGCGCAAGAATCAGGTTAAGTCTGTATGATGTATATATTTTTAAGGAGTCATATGATATATCGTTGAAGTACTTGTCTTTTTAAATATCTAGCTCCTAATGATCGTGTTGGTTTTGTCGTTCATGCCACTATAACCAACATGAATCTCAAATTTTCCATTTGACAAATCGAAACCTCATTGTTGCCATCGGTCCATTATAACACACTCCCGAGTTTTGCCATTCCGTCATCTCCACCGTTAGTGTATAATCATTTTTGCAACTTGGAAAGTGGAGGAGTCACAAACACATTTTATTTGTCAAAGGTGTGGATAATCAACGTTTAGAATTACCAAAAAAGAGTTGTACAATGTTCTTTCTACAAAGACATATCTCCACAAATTTCATCACCTGGTATAACAACTATTGTTGTTGGTATGCATGTCGAGGTTTTGATCCAGGGCAAGATATTTGAAGGTGCAAGGGCTTGTGATCACGAACCGATGGACTAACAACCTCAAGGCACCCAAGATTTATACAGGTTCAGGCCCTGGGTGATGATCCAGTAACAACCCTATGTTCTTTGTCGGCTATATTATATGTAGCGTGAGGTGCTCAATTACAAGAGGGTGTTCCGGCTAGGAATCTAGCCAGAAGATATGGTGGATGCCGACTAGGAGTTTATCCGGCATTTTGATTCTGCTCCGGCTAGGATATAGCTCCAGATAGAATGAAACTCATGGGTGTGCTCTAAGATCTTAAAGATGAACTACCTAACTACTACGAATCCGATGAGCTTTTAGCCGGAGTCTTCTGGCTAATTTTGGGTGTATGAGCATTTGGGTGTGTGTTTTGTGAATGAAGTTTCAGGTGGGATTACTTGCCCTTCTTCCTCTGTGGGTTGCTCCTTTTATACCCTCGGCCATGGACATTGGGGCATGTCCGCGTAGCTGAAGTGTGATGCGTGTAGTTGACACGTCCGTTGGGAACCCCAAGAGGAAGGTGTGATGCGCAGAGCGGCAAGTTTCCCTCAGTTAGAAACCAAGGTTTAATCGAACCAGTAGGAGTCAAGAAGCACGTTGAAGGTTGATGGCGGTGGGATGTAGTGCGGCGCAACACCACGGTTC
>NC_061510.1:246424069-246465411 GCF_022539505.1 Lolium rigidum | reverse complement strand
GTGTTAACTGTGCATTGATTCCTACATACTTGCATATTGCGCTTGTTATATTGCTTTGCATTGACAAACTATCATTGAGATATACATGTTACAAGTTGAAAGCAACCGCTGAAACTTAATCTTCCTTTGTGTTGCTTCAATACCTTTACTTTGATTTATTGCTTTATGACTTAACTCTTATGCAAGACTTGTTGATGCTTGTCTTGAAAGTACTATTCATGAAAAGTCTTTGCTTTATGATTTATTAGTTTACTCATGTCATTACCATTGTTTTGATCGCTGCATTCATTACATATGCTTACAATAGTATGATCAAGGTTATGATGGCATGTCACTCCGTAAATTATCTTTGTTATCGTTTAGCTGCTCGGGACGAGCAGAACTAAGCTTGGGGATGCTGATACGTCTCCGACGTATCGATAATTTCTTATGTTCCATGCCACATTATTGATGATATCTACATGTTTTATGCATACTTTATGTCATTATTATGCGTTTTCCGGAACTAACCTATTGACGAGATGCCGAAGGGCCGCTTCGTTGTTCTCGCTGTTTTTGGTTCCGTAAATCCTAGTAAGGAAATATTCTCGGAATCGGACGAAATCAACGCCCAGCATCCTATTTTTCCATGAAGCTTCCGAACACCCGAGAGCCGCCGAGGAGGAGGCCCTGTGGGCCCCAGATGACAGGCCGGCGCGGCCCAGGAGGGGGGCGCGCCGCCCTAGTGTCTGGTGGCCCCAGACCCCCTCCGAGGCTGCCCTTCCGCCTACTTAAGGTCTCCGTCCCGAAAACCCTGACACGTTCGACGAAACCAGAGAAAACCTTCCAGAGCCGCCGCCATCGCGAAGCCAAGATCTGGGGGACAGGAGTCTCTGTTCCGGCACGCCGCCGGGACGGCGAAGTGCCCCGGAAGGCTCCTCCATCGACACCACCGCCATCTCCATCAACGCTGCTGTCTCCCATGAGGAGGGAGTAGTTCTCCATCGAGGCTCGGGGCTGTACCGGTAGCTATGTGGTTAATCTCTCTCCTATGTGCTTCAATACAATAATCTCATGAGCTGCCTTACATGATTGAGATTCATATGATGATGCTTGTAATCTAGATGTCATTATGCTAGTCAAGTGGGTTTTACTTATGTGATCTCCGGAGACTCCTTGTCCCACGTGTGTAAAGGTGACGAGTGTGTGCACCGTGTGGGTCTCTTAGGCTATATTTCACGGAATACTTATTCACTGTTATGAATGGCATAGTGAAGTGCTTATTTATATCTCTTTATGATTGCAATGTGTTTTGTATCACAATATATCTGCGTGCTACTCTAGTGATGTTATTAAAGTAGTTTATTCCTCCCGCACGGTGTAATGGTGACAAGTGTGTGCATCGTGTAGTACTTGGTGTGGGCTATGATTGTGATCTCTTGTAGATTATGAAGTTAACTATTGCTATGATAGTATTGATGTGATCTATTCCTCCTTTCGTAGTGTGAAGGTGACGAGTGTGCATGCTATGTTAGTACTTGGTTTGGTTATGTTGATCCTGTCATGCACTCTAAGGTTATTTAAACATGAACATTGAATATTGTGGAGCTTGTTAACTCCGGCATTGAGGGTTCGTGTAATCCTACACGGTTAGTGGTGTTCATCATCCAACAAGAGGGTGTAGAGTCTAGCATCTATCTATTTATTCTCGTTATGTGATCAATGTTGAGAGTGTCCACTAGTGAAAGTATGATCCCTAGGCCTTGTTCCTAAATATCGCTATCGCTGCTTGTTTACTGTTTTACTGCATCTGTACTTCCTGCAATATTATCACCATCAACCACACGCCAGCAAGCACTTTTCTGGCGCCGTTACTACTGCTCATATATATATTCATACCACTTGTATTTCACTAGCTCTTTGCCGAACTAGTGCACCTATTACGTGTGTTGGGGACACAAGAGACTTCTTGCTTTGTGGTTGCAGGGTTGCATGAGAGGGATATCTTTGACCTCTTCCTCCCTGAGTTCGATAAACCTTGGGTGATCCACTTAAGGGAAACTTGCTGCTGTTCTACAAACCTCTGCTCTTGGAGGCCCAACACTGTCTACAAGAATAGAAGCTCCCGTAGACATCAAATCCCCAAGCTTAGACGCTTGAGTCTTCTTAAAATATGCAGGGATGAACCACGGGGGCATCCCCAAGCTTTGACTTTTCACTCTTCTTGATCATATTGTATCATCCTCCTCTCTTGACCCTTGAAAACTTCCTCCACACCAAACTCAAAACAAACTCATTAGAGGGTCGGTGCATAATTCATATATTCAGAGGTGACATAATAATTCTTAACACTTCTGAACATTGCACAAAGCTACTGAAAGTTAATGGAACAAAGAAATCCATCTAACATAGCAAAACGAGGCAATGCGAAATAAAAGGCAGAATTTGTCAAAACGAACAGTTCGTAAAGACGAATTTTAAAGTGGCACCAGACTTGCTCAGATGAAAATGCCCAAATTGAATGAAAGTTGCGTACATATCCGGGGATCACGCACGTAAATTGGCAGATTTTTTCGATTTTTCTACGGGGACTACTGCCCAAATTCGTGACAGACAAGAAATCTGTTCTCGCGCAGTAATCCAAATCTAGGATTGGCTTTACTATCAAAGACTTTACTTGGCACAACAATGCAATAAAATAAAGATAAGGAGAGGTTGCTACAGTAGTAAACAACTTCCAAGACTCAAATATAAAATAAAGTGCAGAAGTAAAATAATGGGTTGTCTCCCATAAGCGCTTTTCTTTAACGCCTTTCAGCTAGGCGCAGAAAGTGTGTATCAAGTGACATCAAGAGACGAAGCATCAACATCATAATTTGTTCAAATAATAGAATCATAAGGTAACTTCATTCTCTTTCTAGGGAAGTGTTCCATACCTTTCTTGAGAGGAAATTGATATTTAATATTACCTTCCTTCATATCAATGGTAGCACCAACAATTCGAAGAAAAGGTCTTCCCAATATAATGGGACAAGATGCATTGCATTCAATATCCAAGACAACAAAATCAACGGAGACAAGGTTATTGTTAACCATAATACGAACATTATCAGTCCTCCCCAAAGTTTTCTTTATAGCATTATCAATAAGATTAACATCCAAATAACAATTCTTCAATGGTGGCAAGTCAAGCATATCATAAATTTTCTTAGGCATAACAGAAATACTTGCACCAAGATCACATAAAGCATTACAATCAAAATCATTGACCCTCATCTTAATGATGGGCTCCCAACCATCTTCCAACTTCCTAGGAATAGAGGTTTCAAGTTTTAGTTTCTCTTCTCTAGCTTTTATGAGAGCATTTGTAATGTGTTTTGTGAAGGCCAAATTTATAGCACTAGCATTGGGACTTTTAGCAAGCTTTTGTAAGAACTTTATAACTTCAGAGATGTGACAATCATCAAAGTCTAAACCATTATGATCTACAGCAATGAGATCATTATCCCCAATATTTTGAAAAATTTCAGCAGTTTTATCAATTTCAGCAGTTTTAGCAGTTTCAGGCAATTTTGCACGCTTTGCACTAGCAGTAGAAACATTGTCAACACCCATTATTTTACCATTGATAGTAGGAGGTGTAGCAACATGTGAATCATTAACATTACTAGTGGTGGTAATAGTCCAAACTTTAGCTACATTATTCTTTTTAGCTAGTTTTTCATTTTCTTCTCTTTCCCACCTAGCATGCAATTCGGCCATCAATCTAATATTCTCATTAATTCGAACTTGGATGGAATTTGCTGTAGTAACAATCTTATTATCAATATCCCTATTAGGCATACCTTTCAATTTTAAAAGATCAACATCAGAGGCAAGACTATCAACCTTAGAAGCGAGAATATCAATTTTATCGAGCTTTTCCTCAACAGATTTGTTAAAAGCAGTTTGTGTACTAATAAATTCTTTAAGCATGGCTTCAAGACCAGGGGGTACACTCGTAATATTGTTGTAAGAATTCCCATAAGAATTACCATAACTATTACCATTAGCAGAAGGATATGGCCTATAGTTGTTACTAGAATTGTTCCTATAAGCATTGTTGTTGAAATTATTATTTTTAATGAAGTTCACATCAACATGTTCTTCTTGGTCAACCAATGAAGCTAAAGGAACATTATTAGGATCAACATTAGATCTACCATTCACAAGCATAGACATAATAGCATCAATCTTATCACTCAAGGAGGAGGTTTCTTCAACAGAATTTACCTTTTTACCTTGTGGAGCTCTTTCTGTGTGCCATTCAGAGTAATTTGTCATCATATCATCAAGAAGCTTTGTTGCCGCCCCCAAAGTGAAGGACATAAAGGTACCTCCAACAGCTGAATCCAATAGGTTCCGCGAAGAAAAATTCAATCCTGCATAAAAGGTTTGGATGATCATCCAAGTAGTCGATCCATGGGTTGGGCAATTCTTTACCAAAGATTTCATTCTCTCCCATGCTTGAGCAACATGTTCATTATCTAATTTCTTGAAATTCATTATGCTACTTCTCAAAGATATAATTTTAGCGGGAGGATAATATCTACCAATAAAAGCATCCTTACATTTAGTCCAAGAATCAATACTATTTCTAGGCAGAGATAGCAACCAATCTTTAGCTCTTCCTCTTAAGGAGAAAGGAAACAATTTTAATTTTATAATGTCACCATCTACATCCTTATACTTTTGCATTTCACATAGTTCAACAAAATTATTAAGATGGGCAGCAGCATCATGATTGCGCGTAATTAACACGTCCGTTGGGAACCCCAAGAGGAAGGTATGATGCGCACAGCAGCAAGTTTTCCCTCAGTAAGAAACCAAGGTTATCGAACCAGTAGGAGCCAAGAAGCACGTCGAAGGTTGATGGCGGCGGGATGTAGTGCGGCGCAACACCAGGGATTCCGGCGCCAAAGTGGAACCCGCACAACACAACCAAAGTACTTTGCCCCAACGAAACAGATGAGGTTGTCAATCTCACCGGCTTGCTGTAACAAAGGATTAGATGTATAGTGTGGATGATGATTGTTTGCGAGAAAACAGTAAAGAACATGTATTGCAAGTAGATTGTATTCAATGTAAAAGAATGGACCGGGGTCCACAGTTCACTAGAGGTGTCTCTCCCATAAGATAAATAGCATGTTGGGTGAACAAATTACAGTTGGGCAATTGACAAATAGAGAGGGCACGACCATGCACATACATGATATGATGAGTATTGTGAGATTTAATTGGGCATTACGACAAAGTACATAGACCGCTATCCAGCATGCATCTATGCCTAAAAACTCCACCTTCAAGTTATCATCCGAACCCCTTCCAGTATTAAGTTGCAAACAACGTGACAATTGCATTAAGTATGGTGCGTAATGTAATCAATAACTACATCCTCGGACATAGCATCAATGTTTTATCCCTAGTGGCAACAGCACATCCATAACCTTAGAACTTTTTGTCACCGTCCCGCATTTAATGGAGGCATGAACCCACTATCGAGCATAAATACTCCCTCTTGGAGTTAAGAGTAAAAACTTGGCCAGAGCCTCTACTAATAACGGAGAGCTTGCAAGATCATAAACAACACATAGGTAATAGATTGATAATCAACATAACATAGTATTCTCTATCCATCGGATCCCAACAAACACAACATATAGCATTACAGATAGATGATCTTGATCATGTTAGGCAGCTCACAAGATCCGACAATGAAGCACATAAGGAGAAGATGACCATCTAGCTACTGCTATGGACCCATAGTCCAGGGGTGAACTACTCACTCATCACTCCGGAGGCGACCATGGCGGTGAAGAGTCCTCCCGGAGATGATTCCCCTCTCCGTCAGGGTGCCGGAGGCGATCTCCTGAATCCCCCGAGATGGGATTGGTGGCGGCGGCGTCTCTGGAAGGTTTTCCGTATCGTGGCTCTCGGCATCGGGGGTTTCGCGACGAAGACTATATGTAGGCGGAAGGGCAGGTAAAGGGGCGTCACGAGGGGCCCACACAACAGGCCGGCGCGGCCAAGGCCCAGGCCGCGCCGCCCTGGTGTCTGGCCACCTCGTGGCCCACTTCGTAAGTCCTCCGGTCTTCTGGAAGCTTCGTGCAAAAATAGGCCCCTCAGCGTTGATTTCGTCCAATTCCGAGAATATTTCCTTACTAGGATTTCGAAACCAAAAACAAACAGAAAACAACAACCGGCTCTTCGGCATCTCGTTAATAGGTTAGTGCCGGAAAATGCATAAATATGACATAAAGTATGCATAAAACATGTAGATATCATCAATAATGTGGCATGGAACATAAGAAATTATCGATACGTCGGAGACGTATCAGCATCCCCAAGCTTAGTTCTCGCTCGTCCCGAGCGAGGTAAACGATAACAAAGATAATTTCTGGAGTGACATGCCATTATAACCTTGATCATACTATTGTAAGCATATGTAATGAATGCAGCGATCAAAACAACGGTAATGACATGAGTAAACAAATGAATCATAAAGCAAAGACTTTTCATGGATAGTACTTTCAAGACAAGCATCAATAAGTCTTGCATAAGAGTTAACTCATAAAGCAATAAATCAAAGTAAAGGTATTGAAGCAACACAAAGGAAGATTAAGTTTCAGCGGTTGCTTTCAACTTATAACATGTATATCTCATGGATATTGTCAATGTAAAGTAATATAACAAGTGCAATATGCAAGTATGTAGGAATCAATGCACAGTTCACACAAGTGTTTGCTTTTTGAGGTGGAGAGAGATAGGTGAACCGACTCAACATAAAAGTAAAAGAAAGGCCCTTCGCAGAGGGAAGCATTGATTGCTATATTTGTGCTAGAGCTTTGGTTTTGAAAACAAGAAACAATTTTGTCAACGGTAGTAATAAAGCATATGTGTTATGTAAATTATATCTTACAAGTTGCAAGCCTCATGCATAGTATACTAATAGTGCCCGCACCTTGTCCTAATTAGCTTGGATTACCTGGATTGTCATCACAATACACATGTTTTAACCAAGTGTCACAAAGGGGTACCTCTATGCCGCCTGTACAAAGGTCTAAGGAGAAAGCTCGCATTGGATTTCTCGCTTTTGATTATTCTCAACTTAGACATCCATACCGGGACAACATAGACAACAGATAATGAACTCCTCTTTAATGCATAAGCATGTAGCAACAATTAATGTTCTCATATGAGATTGAGGATATATGTCCAAAACTGAAACTTCCACCATGGATCATGGCTTTAGTTAGCGGCCCAATGTTCTTCTCTAACATTATGCATGCTCTAACCATTAAATGAGTGGTAAATCTCCCTTACTTCAGACAAGACGAACATGCATAGCAACTCGCATGATATTCAACAAAGAGTAGTTGATGGCGTCTCCAGGAACATGGTTATCACACAACAAGCAACTTAATAAGAGATAAAGTGCATAAGTACGTATTCAATACCACAATAGTTTTTAAGCTATTTGTCCCATGAGCTATATATTGTAAAGGTAAAGAATGGAAATTTTAAAGGTAGCACTCAAGAAATTTACTTTGGAATGGCGGAGAAATACCATGTAGTAGGTAGGTATGGTGGACACAAATGGCATAGTGGTTGGCTCAAGGATTTTGGATGCATGAGAAGTATTCCCTCTCGATACAAGGTTTAGGCTAGCAAGGTTATTTGAAACAAATACAAGGATGAACCGGTGCAGCAAAACTCACATAAAATACATATTGTAAACATTATAAGACTCTACACCGTCTTCCTTGTTGTTCAAACTCAATACTAGAAATTATCTAGACTTTAGACAGACCAAATATGCAAACCAAATTTAGCAAGCTCTATGTGTTTCTTCATTAATAGGTGCAAAGTGTATGATGCAAGAGCTTAAACATGAGCACAACAATTGCCAAGTATCAAATTATTCAAGACATTTTAGAATTACTACATGTAGCATTTCCCGATTTCAACCATATAACAATTTAACGAAGAAGATTCAACCTTCGCCATGAATACTATGAGTAAAGCCTAAGGACATATTTGTCCATATGCAACAACGGAGCGTGTCTCTCTCCCACACAATGAATGCTAGGATCCATTTTATTCAAACAAAACAAAAACAAAAACAAACCGACGCTCCAAGCAAAGCACATAAGATGTGATGGAATAAAAATATAGTTTCAGGGGAGGAACCCGATAATGTTGTCGATGAAGAAGGGGATGCCTTGGGCATCCCCAAGCTTAGACGCTTGAGTCTTCTTAAAATATGCAGGGGTGAACCACCGGGGCATCCCCAAGCTTAGAGCTTTCACTCTCCTTGATCATATTGTATCATCTCCCTCTCTTGATCCTTGAAAACTTCCTCCACACCAAACTCAAAACAACTCATTAGAGGGTTAGTGCACAATTAAAATTTACATGTTAAGAGGTGACATAATCATTATTAACACTTCTGGACATTGCACAAAGCTACTGAAAGTCAATGGAATAGAAAAATCCATCAAGCATATCAAAACAGGCAATGCGAAATAAAAGGCAGAATCTGTCAAAACAGAACAGTTCGTAAAGAAGAATTTTATTGAGGCACCAGACTTGCTCAGATGAAAATGCTCAAATTGAATTAAAGTTGCGTACATATCCGAGGATCACTCACGTAAATTGGCATAATTTTCTGAGTTACCTACAGAGAATTAGGCCCAGATTCGTGACAGCAAAGAAATCTGTTTCTGCGCAGTAATCCAAATCTAGTATGAACCTTACTATCAAAGACTTTACTTGACACAACAATGCACAAAACTAAGATAAGGAGAGGTTGCTACAGTAGTAAACAACTTCCAAAACTCAAATATAAAATAAAAGTACTGTAGTAAAAACATGGGTTGTCTCCCATAAGCGCTTTCTTTAACGCCTTTCAGCCTAGGCGCAGAAAGTGTATATCAAGTGTTATCAAGAGATGATGCATCGACAGCGGGGTTTGGAGTTTTCTCAATCATGCATAGTATTTTGGATACATAGGTTTCAGCGGCTCCCTTTTCATTAGTCTTGAGCTTGCTACTCTCATCAAACAAATTTTCAGGAACAAGCCAAGCATAATTATCATCTAGAGCTTCATGCATCGCTAGGAGCTTACATGGTATTGGTGCTTTAATCTCCCCACCATCATTAACACTATTAGTGTACTTAATTCTATCCATATCCATTTTTTCAAGTGTTCTTTTAAAATCGGTGATCGTACCAAGCCTCTCATGCTTACTAAAAACTTTTCTAGCTTCTTTAGCTATATCCGCAAATTCTCGCACTAAGACTTTTAGAACAAAATCTCTCTTCTCTCCCCGCTCCATATCAGAAAGTGTAAGAAACATGTGTTGTATCATGGGGTTGAGACTAATAAATCTACCTTCCATCGTGCGTACCAAACAAACAGAGGCATCTTCATAAGTAGGGACAGCTTTTGCAAGGGGTATATCTTTAAGATCTTCATGCATACTAACATGGGTGAAAAATTCTTCTATATTATCTCTTCCAATTATAGACCCTTGTCCCACAGGTATATCTTTTACAGTAAAATTAAAAGGAAACATGTTGAAATAAGTAAAGCAAATGCAAGTAACTAATTTTTTTTGTGTTTTTGTTATAAAGTGCAAGACAGTAAATAAAGTAAAGCTAGCAACTAATTTTTTTGTGTTTTGATATAATGCAGCAAACAAAAAAGTAAATAAAATAAAGCAAGACAAAAACAAAGTAAAGACATTGGATTGTGGAGACTCCCCTTGCAGCGTGTCTTGATCTCCCCGGCAACGGCGCCAGAAAAAGAGCTTGATTGCGCGTAATTAACACGTCCGTTGGGAACCCCAAGAGGAAGGTATGATGCGCACAGCAACAAGTTTTCCCTCAGTAAGAAACCAAGGTTATCGAACCAGTAGGAGCCAAGAAGCACGTCGAAGGTTGATAGCGGCGGGATGTAGTGCGGCGCAACACCAGGGATTCCGGCGCCAACGTGGAACTTGCACAACACAACCAAAGTACTTTGCCCCAACGAAACAGTGAGGTTGTCAATCTCACCGGCTTGCTGTAACAAAGGATTAGATGTATAGTGTGGATGATGATTGTTTGCAGAAAACAGTAAAGAACAAGTATTGCAGTAGATTGTATTCAATGTAAAAGAATGGACCGGGGTCCACAGTTCACTAGAGGTGTCTCTCCCATAAGATAAATAGCATGTTGGGTGAACAAATTACAGTTGGGAAATTAACAAATAGAGAGGGCATGACCATGCACATACATGATATGATGAGTATTGTGAGATTTAATTGGGCATTACGACAAAGTACATAGACCGCTATCCGAGCATGCATCTATGCCTAAAAAGTCCACCTTCGAGGTTATCATCCGAACCCCTTCCAGTATTAAGTTGCAAACAACAGACAATTGCATTAAGTATGGTGCGTAATGTAATCAATAACTACATCCTCGGACATAGCATCAATGTTTTATCCCTAGTGGCAACAGCACATCCACAACCTTAGAACTTTCCGTCACTCGTCCCAGATTTAATGGAGGCATGAACCCACTATCGAGCATAAATACCCCCTCTTGGAGTTAAGAGTAAAAACTTGGCGAGCCTCTACTAATAACGGAGAGCATGCAAGATCATAAACAACACATATGTAATAGATTGATAATCAACATAACATAGTATTCTCTATCCATTGGATCCCAACAAACACAACATATAGCATTACAGATAGATGATCTTGATCATGTTAGGCAGCTCACAAGATCCGACAATGAAGCACATAAGGAGAAGACGACCATCTAGCTACTGCTATGGACCCATAGTCCAGGGGTGAACTACTCACTCATCACTCCGGAGGCGACCATGGCGGTGAAGAGTCCTCCGGGAGATGATTCCCCTCTCCGGCAGGGTGACGGAGGCGATCTCCTGAATCCTCCGAGATGGGATTGGCGGCGGCGGCGTCTCTGGAAGGTTTTTCGTATCGTGGCTCTCGGTACTGGGGGTTTCGCGACGAAGACTATATGTAGGCGGAAGGGCAGGTAAAGGGGCGTCACGAGGGGCCCACACAACAGGCCGGCGCGGCCAAGGCCCAGGCCGCGCCGCCTCGGTGTCCGGCCACCTCGTGGCCCCACTTCGTAAGTCCTCCGGTCTTCTGGAAGCTTCGTGCAAAAATAGGCCCTCGGGCGTTGATTTCGTCCAATTCCGAGAATATTTCCTTACTAGGATTTCTGAAACCAAAAACAGCAGAAAACAACAACTGGCTCTTCGGCATCTCGTTAATAGGTTAGTGCCGGAAAATGCATAAATATGACATAAAGTATGCATAAAACATGTAGATATCAACAATAATGTGGCATGGAACATAAGAAATTATCGATACGTCGGAGACGTATCACATCATCAGAACTAACACCAGAAAATTGCTCTCTCATAACAAGATTCAGTAAAGCAGGTTTAATTTCAAAGAATTCTGCTGTAGTAGCAGGTGGAGCAATAGGTGTGCATAGGAAATCATTATTATTTGTGCTAGTAAAGTCACACAACTTAGTATTCTCAACAGTACCCATTTTAGCAGTACTAAATAAAGCAAACTTAATAAAGTAAATGCAAGTAACTAATTTTTTTGTGTTTTCGATATAGAGAACAAGACAGTAAATAAAGTAAAACTAGCAACTAATTTTTTTTTTTTGTGTTTTGTTTAAGTGCAGCAAACAAAGTAATAAATAAAGTAAAGCAAAACAAAGCAAGACAAAAACAAAGTAAAGAGATTGGAAGTGGAGACTCCCCTTGCAGCGTGTCTTGATCTCCCCGGCAACGGCGCCAGAAAAAATGCTTGATGCGTGTAGTTGACACGTCCGTTGGGAACCCCAAGAGGAAGATGTGATGCGCACAGTAGCAAGTTTTCCCTGAGAAAGAAACCAAGGTTTATCGAACCAGGAGGAGCCAAGAAGCACGTTGAAGGTTGATGGCGGAGGAGTGTAGTGCGGCGCAACACCAGGGATTCCGGCGCCAACGTGGAACCTGCACAACACAATCACAGAACTTTGCCCCAACGTAACAGCGAGGTTGTCAATCTCACCGGCTTGCTGTAAACAAAGGATTAGATGTATAGTGTGGATGATGATATTTGTTTGCGAAGAACAATAAAGAACAATTGCAGCAGTTTGTATTTCAGATGTAAAGAATAGGACCGGGGTCCACAGATCACTAGTGGAGTCTCTCCCATAAGATAGCAGATGTTGGGTGAACAAATTACAGTTGGGCAATTGAAAAATAAAGAAGGCATAACAATGCACATACATATATCATGATGAGTACTATGAGATTTAATCAGGGCATTACGACAAAGTACATAGACCGCTATCCAAGCATGCATCTATGCCTAAAAAGTCCACCTTCAGAGTTATCATCCGAACACCCTCCAGGTATTAAGTTGTAAACAACGAGACAATTGCATTAAGTATGGTGCGTAATGTAATCAACACAAATATCCTTAGACAAAGCATCGATGTTTTATCCCTAGTGGCAACGACACATCCACAACCTTAGAACTTTCTATCACTCGTCCCAGATTTAATGGAGGCATGAACCCACTATCGAGCATAAATACCCCCTCTTGGAGTCACAAGTATCAACCTGGCCGAGCCTCTACTAGCAACGGAGAGCATGCAAGAACATAAATAACATATATGATAGATTGATAATCAACTTGACATAGTATTCAATATTCATCGGATCCCAACAAACACAACATGTAGGATTACAAATAGATGATCTTGATCATGATAGGCAGCTCACAAGATCTAACATGATAGCACAATGAGGAGAAGACGACCATCTAGCTACTGCTATGGACCCATAGTCCAGGGGTGAACTACTCACACATCGATCCGGAGGCGATCATGGCGATGAAGAGACCTCCGGGGGATGATTCCCCTCTCCGGCGGGGTGCGGGAGGCGATCTCTGAATCCCCCGAGATGGGATTGGCGGCGGCGGCGTCTCCGGAAGGTTTTCCGTATCGTGGCTCTCGGTGCGGGGGTTTCGTGACGAAGACTATATGTAGGCGGAAGGGCAGGTCAGGGGGCCACACGAGGGCCCCACACGCCAGGGCCGCGCGGCCAGCACCTGGGCCGCGCCGCCCTGTTGTGGCGCCGCCTCGTGGCCCCACTTTGTCTCCCCTCCGGTCTTCTGGAAGCTTCGTGCAAAAATAGGACCCTGGGCGTTGATTTCGTCCAATTCCGAGAATATTTCCTTACTAGGATTTCTGAAACCAAAAACAGCGAGAAACAACGAATCGGCTCTTCGGCATCTCGTCAATAGGTTAGTGCCGGAAAATGCATAATAATGACATATAATGTGTATAAAACATGTGAGTATCATCATAAAAGTAGCATGGAACATAATAAATTATAGATACGTTTGGGACGTATCAGTGCTTGACGACACAACAACGCCGATCTGCCTCTCCGGCGCAGAACCACGGCAGTCCCTCGCCGTCCAGTGAACGAGTCATTGATGCAAAGACCGTGCCGGCCTGCCCAGCATTATGCCGGGCCGTGTTGCCGCGCTTCAGGCCGTGTGTCCCGCGCCCTGCACTGTTCGCCTTCTTGCCCGGTGAACCAATAGACTGATCGTTGCAATAAGGAAACCGATGACGGCCGGTCGCAAGATTAAATTGCGATTGGCTGTCATCGGCTTCCTTATTCCAACGATTAGTCTATTCGTTCACCGGGAAAAAAGGCGAAGAGTGCAGGGCGCGTGAGACACGGCCCGAGCGCGGCAACAGGGGTCGGCATGATGCTAGGGAGGCTGGCACCGTCTTTGCATTAAGGACTCGTTCACGTATCTGGACGGCGAGAGAAGAAAAGTGGTGATGCGCCGGAGAGGCGGAGTCGGCGTTGTTGTCTCGTCAAAGACTCGTTCACGGAACGGCGGCCGGGGAAAGGGGGGCCCGTCTACAAAGTATATTACGGCGTATAGGTGACCAAACATTCTAATCATCGGCACTAAAATGGAAGAAAGAGCCAAGTGGTATCTCAACTAGATATCATATGCCTCATACTTTGTTGGTCGAAAGAAATATTAACATTCCGGGATGGGGTCGGTGAGGCCGGGTAGGATGCACAAGAGATTGATATTTGTGCCATCGCACCGAGGCTCACTGGCCCCACCCCGAGTGTACAAGTGACCAAACAATTTAATCATCGGCACTAAAATGGAAGAAAGGCCAATGCAATTAAGAAGTAGCTAGTATGAACTAAATGGAATGCCTCATACTTTGTTGGTCGAAACAAATATTAACATCCAGGGATGGAGTAAGTGAGGCCAGGTAGGATGCACAAAATATTGATACTTGTGCCATCACACCAGGCTCACTTGCTCCACACCCGAGTGTACGAGTGATCGACCAACCATCTAATCATCGGCAAGTACAAAAACACCAACAAACCAACAACCATGGTGACATAAGTCAAGATGCTCAAACACACATAGCATGCATGGAGCAGATGCTCCAAAGGGATTATTCATCACTTGGTATATAGACCAAGCACTGTTCAAAAAATCGTCCGATTCAACGATTAATCGCCCGATTAATCTCTATTCAGTGTTCACCGATTAGCCGATAAACTCATTTATCGCCCGATTAACTCATTTATCGCCCGATTAATTAGCCGATTTGCCTATTAATCGCTATTTGTCAGCCGAACGAGTTGACCCCGATAAGCGATTTCCTCAACATTGAGACCAAGTGATGCTGGCAAAAGAGAGGCCAATCAAGAACCAGTAAATCCAGTAAGTGATAGATATGCCTAAACAAGCAACAACACATAGCATATCCCAGCTAACCAGATGAGACAAGTCTTGGTAGCCAACTGAATCACCTAGCACCACCTAGCCTTTTAAAACCATCGAAACAGTCCTTTTTCTTCAAAGGATACCACGGTGGCATTCATTTACATGATCCCCTACTGTGGATATCTCTATTTTCATCAAAGCCAACAAGAAATAGAAATTTATCATTACTCGGTTGAGTTCAAAACAAAGCTGGGGTACCATAAGGGATTATTCATCACTTGGTAGTAACCAAGTGATGCTCGGCAGAGAGAGGCCAAGCCTGAGCTAGTCAATTCGAGTAGAGATGGATATGCATAAGTAAGCAAGAACACATAGCCTATCCAACTTAACCGAGATAAAACCAACCTTGACAACCAACTTAATAACCTAGCATCACCTAGTCTTTTAAACCATCGAAACATCCCATTTTCTTCAAAGGATACCACGGTGGCGTTCATTTACATGATTCCCTAATGTGAATATCTCTATTTTCACCAATTATCCAACTATGAGATGCAACCGGTGGCAGTAGCAAGAGCTAATGAGGTCACAGACACGAGCACGGCACAAGCAATCACACCGGTGAACCACTACTGAGGTACATCAACCATAAATTCATCCAAGCCAATAAGAAATAGAAATTTATCATTACTCAGTTGAGTTCAAAACAAAGCTAGGGTACCCAACTCTAGTTGGCTTCCATCCAAGCTTCAATAACACATCAAAGGAATCATTACTGCATAATTAAGGAGTTCATCCAATACATGGTGAGAAGCTACAGAGACATAGCAATAGCAACAGTATAGTTCACCATACTGTTGAGCAAAAGGCATAGCAATAGCAACAGTATAGTTCACCATACATTAAGTAAAAGGCATGAGCAATGAGCCAGTAAGTAAATCACTAGCACATGATGATCATTTGACCATTTAGAGCATGGACACACAAGTAATAGCAACAGTATAGTTCACCAGGAATGGTGAGAAGCTGCAAGAGCATGCATCTAGTCTGCAGCAACAATGACAACAAGCTAGGATAGATAGATAGATTGCATCCGAGTAGCACATCAACGACAACGAGCAGCTAGTAGCACATCAACAGACAACGACAGCACAACCAGAGCATGCATCTAGCTGCAGCAACAATGACATCAAGCTAGGATAGATAGATAGATTGCATCCAGTAGCACATCAACAGCAACAGCAGCACAACCAGAGCATGCATCTAGCTGCAGCAACACGAGCATTTCGTCGAGCACTTTGTGCTCGCGCGGGAGAGGAAGAGGGAGGGGAGGGGAGGGGAGGGGAGAGAGTTCACCGACGACAGGGGTGGAGGAGGAGGTTGACGACGACGGCAGCGGTGGAGGAGGAGGAGGACGCGGCGGCTCCTCCACCTTGACGCGACGGCGGCCCCTCCTCGCCGTAGCAGCAGCTTGTGCTGCAGGTGGCGGGGATGGGAGGAGCGTGGCGGCATGCGGCCCTCGCGGAGGAAGGCGGCGGCGACGGCGATGGCGACGACCATGGCGGCGCGCGGCGGTACGGATCGGAGGAGAGGGGAGAGGGGAGGGGAGAGGGGAGAGGTGAACAGGCGTGGGGGAGGGCACGGCCAGCGCGCGCTGATATAAGTTCTCTTAGTTCTGTGGCACACCAGAATAGTGCGCCACAGAATCAACTACTTCTGTGGCGCACCGAAGCACGTGCGCCACAGAAAGAGTTATTTCTGTGGCGCAGCACGCCATGTGCGCCACAGAAATACCTACACTAATAATTGGTGGTGGCAGGATGTGGGCCCCATGTAATTTCTGTGGCGCAGGGTTCAGTAGTGCGCCACAAAATTAAGCTATTTCTGTGGCGCACCTAGCATGGTGCGCCACAAAATAACATTCTGGGGCGCATTTTTAGTGGTGCGCCACAGAACTAAGCTCCGCCTATAAGGGTTTTCCTACTAGTGTGGTGTTCTTGCCATTGAATTTGGTGCATCGTTTTGACCTCTCCGCGTCATCTCGGTTATTCCTATACCCGAGCTCTTTACTTATGCACTTTACTTTATGATAGCCTTCGTGCTTGAAGTTATATATCTTCCTATCACATAGTTGCTTGTCTTACTTAGCATAAGTTGTTGATGCACATAGGTGAACCCTAGATATATAAGTTTTGTGCTTACCAAATTAAACACTAGTTTTATTACACATTTGTTAAGCCGTAATCATAAAAGTTTTAAACCGCCTATTCCCCCCCCCCCCCCCGCCCCCCTCTAGGCGGCATTCGTGTCATTTCAGTTTCTTCTACCCACATTCATGGAGTTGGATGTGATTATACATCAGATTAGAGGGGTATATTTTTTGTTGGCTCTACCTAGTGGATGTAAGTTGCAGGAGTTTGATTAGGATTCTACCCTTCTCATGGCGGCAGACGGGATCAATGGAGAAGAAAATAGGGATGGGACGAACGGAAAGGTGGGATATTAATTGGTCGGAGGGTTGATCTGGCTGCCCCGCGTCCAGCTTTTTGTTGTGCTCGCCCGCGCGTCACTGGTTCACGCGCGAAGGCATCCTTGATTCCCACGCAACGGAACCGGTGGTCCCAATGCCTTTCTATTTTCAGAACTGGCCGGAAAAGGAACTTTTTCCTTTAACTATCCAACCTTACATGATTTTTTGTTTCTACCTGGAATGAATTTCTTATGTTTATTGCCAAAAAACCAAAATATTTAAAAAATGTCTCTAGAAAACAAGAAAAATGGCTCAAATGGTGTCTCTAGGCATTTTATGGAGTGGCTCAACCGATTTCCTCTATAATATTTTGTAGTCTTTTGTTGTAGTGTGAGTTACAACATAGGTTGCAAATACCCAGGACCATTAGATTGCTTCACGATTCATGCTAATAATGAGTTGTAACGTGAGTTGCAACTAAGGTCCGATAACAACACCTAATTGAGAACTAACTTAGAATCACGCTCTATTTTATCAATGCGCTCTTTTTCCTAGAATTTGCTATGCAGTGGCAATATGCACGTGCACGGTGCAATTGCATGTTGTACACAGTGCTGGAGAGATTTGATGTGGAGGTCGCTGCTGTGGAGAAGTGTCAAGGTGCGGCGTGCACGCTCTTAGGCCTTACTTAGCAGTAGAGTATATGTGGAGATTGGTCTGGATAATCCCCTAAGGGATTGGAACAAATCCCTGCCTTCACCAAATTCCCATAAAACTCTAATCCTCGATCTATTAGGTAGGGGTAGTGTATTGAACGTTGGAGATAATACACTAGAATTTGGAAAAAGTGGTATTTTAACTAGGCTAAAGTGGTAATTTAACTAGACTAATACAAACATTGTTTTAGGAACAAGCGGCAATTTGTGATTTGGTAAGGATTATTTCCACGAATCTATACTTCTTATAAAGCAAAATCCCACTAACTATGATTAATATTAGTCTATCTCTACATGCAAGTCATCGACATCATCTATTTCATTAGCTAATCAAATATCCATGTCATTCCCACTAACATTCATTATTGATGTATCCTTGCATGCAAGCTATTGATGTCATCTTTTTTTCATTCAATTATCCATATAACTAATTTATAGCCATCAAATGTACAAAAAATAATTAAAATTAAATTTAGCATCTCGACTATTTTGACCAGTTGAATCTTGCATACTTCTATAGACAATTTATATTTTATTTGTATTATTACATTTCATTTATATAATACAATTTAAAAAAAATCGCAGCAACGCGCGAGGTATCCTTCTAGTTTCCACCAAATCTCTAGCTCCAGATAAGGGCTTACTAGTTTACCTGAAGTGGCAGCATATATGTTGCCATGTTCCATGTAGTTCTTGTTGGTTTTGCCAAATGTATGTACCCGAATTTAATTTATATACCTACCTAACATGGCGGTGTTTTATTTCGGAAAAACTGCGTAAACGTTTTTAGCTGTAAATTATGAAACGACGAACAAACAGTCGTCAGCATATTTCGAGCGATCGTCTTTAAAACGCACCATAGCTAGCTTCTCAGGTGCACATCACACGGCGCCAGAGCTAGGCAGTACTGGTAGAGTGCACTATGCCGTTGGCTCCGATGACTCCTTCGCGCCTACGCGACCTAAAGGCCTTCGATGACACCAACGCCGGCGTGAAAGGCCTCGTCGACGCAGGTGCCACCGCTTTGCCGTCCTTCTTCCACCACCCACCGGAAAACCTCCCCAAGCCTGTCGACACTGCACGTCAGGCCGGTGGCAACTTCACCATCCCGGTCATCGACCTCGCTGGCGCAACGACAACAGATCAGACCCGTCGAGCCAAGGTGGTCGGCGAGGTGCTGGCTGCCGCGAAGAAGGTAGGCTTCTTCCAGGTGGTGAACCACGGCGTGCCGGAGGCAGCCATGTCGGGCATGCTCGCGGCGGTGCGGGGCTTCCACGAGGAGCCGGTGGAGGTGAAGCGCGCCTACTACACGAGGGACTACGCGAGGAACGTGCGGTACCACTGCAACATGGACCTGTTCCGGGCGCCGGCGGCCAAGTGGCGCGACACCGTGTACATGGACATGGCGCCGAACGAGCCGGCGCCGGAGGAGACGCCCGCGGCGCTGAGAGGCATCGCGGCGGAGTACACTCGGCAGGTCAAGCGGCTGGGCAGCACGCTGCTGGAGCTGCTGTCGGAGGCCCTGGGCGTGCGCAGCGGATACCTGGAGCAGGAGGCCGGCTGCCTGGACGGGATCGTCGTCGGGGCCCACTACTACCCGGCCTGCCCGGAGCCGCACCTCACCATGGGCGCCACCACGCACTCCGACTACAGCTTCATCACGGTGCTCCTCCAGGACGCCGTCGGCTCCGGCGCCCTCCAGGTGCTCATCCAAGACAGCGACGTGGAGGAGGAGGAAGGGAGATGGATAGACGTGCACGCTATGCCCGGCGCATTCGTGGTGAACATCGGCGACTTCCTGCAGCTCATCTCCAACGGCAGGTTCAAGAGCGTCCAGCACCGCGTGGTGTCCAAGAAGGAGGGGCCCCGGGTGTCCGTGGCATGCTTCTTCCAGACGTGCGGCGAGGCCGCGGCGACGAGGGTGTGCTCCCCGATCGTCTCCAACGACGACGACGGGACGCCGCCGCTGTACAGAAGCGCCACCGTGGAAGAGTTGCTCGTCAGCTTCAGGGAGAAGAACGGCCGATCTGCACTCGACCGCTTTAGGCTCTGATCATCAAGTACGTGACGACGATCCTGCTAGTGCGTACGTAGTTACTCTGCCAACCGTTCGTAGTAAGTGTGCGTACGTACGTATCTGTACATATCCCAATGTGTGTGTGTGCCATCCAGCTGCAATAAGCTAGCTAGCGGACACTGATCGTGATACCTCTTAACTGGAGTTTTATACATACAGGGTCTGGCCGGTTAGCCGTAACATTTAATGAGGTCTTAAAGAGGAAAATGCCGTGATTTGTAATAACTCGTGTTAGAGATAGAGTTAGAGTTGAGTTTGGAACGGAGCGTACACGTCCATATCTCCTCCATCTCCCTGATATATTCTCTCCTCTAACTACTATATAAGGAAACACGTAAATAGGGGGCTCGGGTATTCAAGTAGAAACCCTCTCAATATGATCGTTTACATGGTATCAATGGTATCAGGCCAGCTCTTCCGCCAACATAAATGATCGCCTCAAAACCCTAACCATCCCCACCGTCACCCCTGCTGCCGATCTCATGGCGTCGCCCTCGATCTGGTGCTCCGCTCATCCACCTCGGTCAGCCATCGTTCGACTAGTTGACGCGTGTCAATTAAACTGGGTGGCGTGCTTAGGTTCTTCCCCCAATCCGTGGAGCTCGCCTGCTCGGTCGCTGCTCCACCAGAGAACTTTCTCGTGCCAGCCGAAAAGTAACAACAACACCAAAGTTAGTACCTAATCGAGCCTATGGTTCATGGATCTCCCGGGACCAGATAGTGCTTGGATATCTTCTTCAGTCGATCGGCCCGGAGGTACTTCCTCATGTGCAACCGATCGACACCTCCGCTGGTGTCTGGCTTGCGGTTGAGGAGATATTCGCCTCCCAGAGTGAGACCAAGGTCACGAACCTTCGGATCCAGCTGGCGAACACGAAGAAGTTGTAGATGTCAACCGCCGCCATCCTCACCAAGATGCAAAGCATTGTTGACGATCTGGCCGCCGGCGAGACCATCACCGCCAAGGAACATGTATCCTTCATCCTCGCTGGTCTCGGGCACCCTATAATTCTCTCCTTGCTGCCCTTGGAGTCGTCCCTATGCCTCCCTCGCTGGCCTCCTTGTACCCGCAGCTCCCGGCGTGTGATCAACGCTAGAAGATGATCGGCAACAGCTCTGAGGTGGTCTTCGAGACTTCTGCAAACGCTGCCCAGCGCCAAGGATGCAGGCGCGACAAGGAAATAAACTTCTTTTCATTAAAGATTCGAGTTTAGAGTCCGTTTGTGATTCGTGCAACCAAGCTAAGAGTCATCCGCTCACATATCCTATCTCTACAAGTGTTTTCATTGCCCCTCTGCAGTTAATTTTTTTTCTGACGTATGGGATCCCGCGCCTACATTTGTGGGTCGCCTTGACTATTATGTAAGCTTCATCGATGATTATAATAAGTTTACTTGGATTTATGTAATGTGGTCACAAACAGGAGTTTTATACATACATGGTCTGGCCGGTTAGCCGTAACATTTAATGTGATCTCAAACAGAAAAATGCCGTGATTTGTAGTAACTCGTACTCTACCTTCATTCTGATAAATAAGGGTAGATATATGCATATCGAAGGCCACATAAAAAATTGCATTCAAATTATCTTGTAGAAATGCTAGATTTGCGCTACAACATTTATGGCGACTGGAGGGATGATGAATAGGGGTTTAAGAAAATTACTGCAAATCAAAACAGATGTGTAGAATCTTCAAGACTAGAAAGCTAAACAAATATGCATCGGATGAAGCAACCGAAATAGATCAGATTCTTCAAGTAGATGAGCATATGGAACAACTGGGAGAAAGTATGAGCGAAGGTAAAGATTGGAGACCAATACATCTCTTCCTTTCCCTTTGTTTCCCAAGTTTAAGGTGTTGGCACCATTATGAGAGGCTATGCACCCACGCATCCACCCCACCCGCTTGTAGACTTGGCTTTATTCTCCATCAGCCAAGCTTCACCCTCTTGGCCCCTTCACTAATGCAGATCTTCGAGGTGACCTCTGAACCTTCACAAACTCGACCACTTTGATGCAGAGGCCGGAGCTAAGCTTCCATTGCAAAAACAAAAAAAAAATCAACCTTGTTTTGCGTTAGACTCTTCAGTCATGCCAGAACAACTTCATGCTTCGAACTAGCGCATGTGTCCTTAGTCTTGAACCCATACCTGTCGGCCAGGCCTTGTTCCGCCACTCATGCGATGCAATTAACCAGGAAATTGGCCAAAAAGGTCACTGCGTCAGTCCCTAGCCGGATTGGTTGACCTGCATTGTGAGCTAGCTCGTGCAGAAAACCAAACATGCCCTAGGTACACATTGTACAAAATTCTTGTTACCGATCGACAATTTCTTGTGTGCTCTCGCATATCTCCACCACAGTGGTCATCAATCATTGAAGATTGACAATGTCTCTGTTTCGCAAGGTTTGTTGCTGATCCATACCACATGTGTTAGTAGATTCATACGCTAGGTTAAAATAAGTATTGAGCAATGTTGTTTTGTAATCCACCGAGGAAGTCTCGATCTGGGTTTTGTTGGGTGGATCCAGCAATGACAACGCCCTTAATAAAAGCTTAATGTGTGAGTTCAGGTGGTTAACAACTTGAGATTGAAAATGTGCTTTGGCTTTTAAGGTCCACTCGTCTGAAGGATTTGAAAAATGTCAACACTTTTATTTGGCTTTGATGCATGGCACACCATTATTATTTTCACTGACATGTGGGGTCAAGGGTACCTGTCAATGCCACAAAATGTGTTATTTGTGGCGAAGTGTAAACTAAGATGTGACAATTTTTTCTTTTTTGGTGATTCAGGTTTGGGTTTGATTTTAAGCGTCACAGTTTTTCGCGCAATGGCCCTAGCACATGACATATCTTATTTATGTATTGTATGCCGTGCAGCATCGACATGGTACAAGTGGTTTGAGACTTCTGCTGTGCATCTTGTAGCATTCTCGTAAAGTCCACGATGATGATCCTTCCATTGTCTAAAAAGGGAAGGCTCACTTGGTAAGGGTATTAATTGTCTTAAAGATCCATGCCCTACATGGTTCCTTTTTTTTCAACTGGGACTTACTCCCTTTTCCATTATAAGCATAACGGAAATACAGATTTTTTTCGATAAAGGGAATATATTAATATCAAAAAGATATCAATTACACCCAGCCTCTGCAACAACGCACCACCCTAATGGCACTACGGATGCACACAGCCAAAAAAAGGAAAAGAAAACTAAGAAATAAAAGTCCCGCTACAGTATCTCGGGCCTAACAACAACAATACATCCACCGCCAAGACAACACCTGAAGTACGGACTCTCCAAAAACGACGCCTCCAAGAAGGGAACAGGTGCTCTAACACCGTCGTCGCCCGATCAACGATCTTAGGTTTTCACCCCGAAGATAGTCCCCACTCTCAAAACAATGCCTCCAACAAGGTCATTGCCAGGCACAACCAGTTAAGGCCAGACCTTGGGATTTCACCCTGAAAGGTAGGACTCTGAACTTCACATATGTTGTCGCCCCCACTATCATACCGCTGTTGTGAGACCCGGAACACCAAGCAAGTCCCTCAACAGCGCGAAGACTTGAACCTCCCTTAGCTAGTCCTCCCCTCCGGCCTCAATGTACTTCTCTTCTTCCGACTTTCATCATGGATCCATAGTCACTTGATGTCAACACAGAAAAAGAGCTTCGCGCCGCTCCCTCCAGACCAAACGGTCGGAATAAAAGCATGGGTGCGCACGACCGAATACCACCGATCCAGACAAACTCCGTGCACAAAGCACTATTACATTCGCCGGCGGAGCCTTCCGGAACTCAACACTCCGGCTAGATCACGAGTCCGAGGCCTCCGGTAGGTCTTCCTCTTCACGCAAGAGAGACCCTAGGACCACGCCCGCCACCCGCCACCAGTGTCGACGGCGCCACCGCCATCCAGGGCCGCCGCCCTTGGTGCCGTGGTCCCAAACCATGAGGAGGAGCAGATGCGAGATCCGTCTCCAACACCGCTGGCTCCGGCGATGCCGAGGCTAGGACGGAAGGAGAGGATCGCGCCGCCGGTTCCGGGTTTGCTACGCCGCCCCCATCACCGCCCGCCCGAAGGTCGCGACGAGGAAGAGGAGAGCTGCGCCCCGCGATCAAGGCCATGCCGCCGCCACCATCACCGGCCTCCCGGCGAGGGGCCGCGCCGCCACCACCCACCACGGTCCGGGGCCATCCCCCCCGTGCGGAGGCTAGCCTCCTTCCGCCGCACGGAGGGATCCTGCGAGGAGCCCCGCCGCCCCCATCACCGGCCGCGCCCGGCTTCGCCGGCGATGACCTCCGGGGACGACGAGGAGGGCGGGAGGAGGAGGGGAGGACGGCGGCGGCGGCGGCTAGGGTTTTACGGAAATACAGATGTTCAAACCTGACAACAAAACCTTAACATAAGGAGTAACAAAGATAAAAGGGATATGCCCAGCAAAGGAAAGTTCATGGTAGGAAAACCCGCTACTTGATCTCGACATCGAAAACCAAGCTACGGGGCAAAAAACCTACCCGAACCTACACAGTTCAGATATTTTGCTATATAACTCCAGCAAACAGCCAACCAAAAGCAACATCCATAGTAGAGATCAACTACAGCAAGACTTCAACAGCAACAATCATGAGGATTTCACTCTCCGCCATTGGTTATCATCAGCAGCCCATGTCCTCCAGAGGAAGTCCCCGGAGCCATCGAAGACTCCTTGGAATGAAGCGCGGACGCCCGCTGGAGCATTTGATCCGCTTCCAGCTTGATTCTTCCTCCATCTTCGCGCCCGAACAGACCTGCCCAGTAATGTAACAAGGAACAGATCATAGCAATAGTAACCAAGGGAGAACGGACAATAGCTTTCTCAAAGGTTATTTTGTTTCTTATATTCCAAATCCCCCAATAAATAGCAGCAAGAAGTAACATATGAAATCTTCTTCCTCGAGGATAAAAACGATAGAACCAAGCCACACTCTGCCATAAAGAAGAAGGACACAAAGATGTTCCCAAAATCCCACCCAGGTTGCCCCATATCACTTTAGCATTGGAGCATTCAAAGAAAAGATGAGTCATCGTTTCTTCCTGTTGACAAAATGAACATAGAGGCGAACCACCCCATTTTCGCTTTTTAAGATTGTCTCTAGTTAAAATAGCATTTCGAAAAAGTTGCCACAAGAAAATCTTGATTTTCAAAGGAACTTTTGCTTTCCAAATCCACTTATTATGGGATCCAGCCAGGTTTTTTTCTAAATGTTGATACATCGACTTGGTGGAGAAACAACCATTAGCACTCAAACTCCAAGTCACAGTATCCGAATCCAAGGAACTAGGATAACTCATAGCACGGTTTTTAATAAGCTCCCACTAAGATATCATGTCAGGCAACATTCTTCTCCGGAAAGGAATCACCAAATTACAGCTCATGGCTCTCTCGAATGTCCAATCTTGCTCTTGGCAAATGTCAAAAAGGGCTGGGAAGGATTCACATAGAGGAATATCATCAATCCAGGGATCCTTCCAAAACCTCACTAGGTTACCTTTTCGTAACAAAACTTTTCTCCCAGCAAAATAGAAATCTTTTACTTTCAATAGATTTTTCCATCCAGGGGAATCATGCGCTCTCTGTTTAACCGAGGCGACTGATTTATTTCTAAGGTATTTAGCTTTAATGATTGTTTGCCACAACCCATTTTGTGTCTCTAATTTCACCACCACTTACATAAGAGAATAATATTTTGCTTCCGAAGGTCCTTGACCCCCAAACCCCCTTTCTTTTTAGATCGGCAAACTCTTGTCCATTTAACCAAATGGTATTTTCTTTTTTTCTTCTTACCAGCCCAAAAGAAACTTCTCCTATGTTTGTCAATTTTTCCACAAATGTCTTGTTCATCAAGAACATCGACATATAAAAATAAGGAATACCAGAAAGACTAGAATCCAAAAGAACCAAACGTCCTCCAGAGGTTGCCGAGTCACCCACCCAGGAATCAAGCTTTTTAAGCATCTTAGCATCTAGGAAATCCCAATCAATATTTTTAAAATTGGTGAAGGTAACAGGCATGCCCAGCTATTTCATGGGCAGTTGCCCCACTTGACAATTGAACAAATCAGAATAGAATTTTGTTGTATCATTATCCGCATTAATAGAAAAAAATTCACTTTTCATGAAGTTAATTTTTAACCCCGACATGAGCTCAAACATGTAAAGCAACAACTTAAGATTCATAGCTTTATCAGGATCATGCGACAAACATAAAACCGTATCATCCGCATATTGAAGAATAGCAACACCATTCCTAACAAGATCAGGAGCCAGACCACTGATCAACCAGTTTTGTTGTGCTTGCAAAACCATTTTCGTTAAAGATTCTCCAATCATATTGAACAAAAAAGGAGCCATGGGGTCGCCTTGGCGCACCCCCTTTGCACTCTGAAAATAGGGACCCGTCTCATTATTAATTTTCACACTTACTGTTCCATTATGTAAGGATTGCTTAATCCAAGAACACCACATGGGACAGAAACCTCTCAACTCATGACAGCTCAAGAGGAAATGGTTCCTGAATGAGTGAATGGAAGACACGCTTTATTCTTACATTATTCGTTACACATGATTCGCAATATACAGTCAGCACCATTTATCACATCGGCAGGTAGAATGGCACCATTATTTAATCACACAGATCGCCGTCGCTATAATATTTTGTACCTTTACTTCTTTGGAGTGTTTGCATCCTTCCAGGTGGTATGCGCAAGGGAATTATATGGCCTTCCACCGGCCACATCTTCTTCGCGTATCTGGTTGCTAATTTCTTCCAAGTCGTCGTATGTGAGCTTCACCTTGAAGGAGTCAATGTTGGCATCTAAATTCTTGATCTTAGTTGTCCCTGGAAATGTAGGAGCATATATATATTTGTAAGTTATATTGGAATCCCTTATAGTAGTTCACAACGCTGTCTGAAAACTACATACTAATCTCAAAGCAAGACGATCTTAAAAAGATAGGCTACTAGTACTATGTGAATTGACAACTTGACAAAATCATCCTAGACGGTTAGAGTGAATTCAATATTTTACACTTTAATTTTGCATTTGTGATACCAATTACCCCATTTAAGAAACTTTGGACCCTTTTTCATTGATGTGGGTCATTGGCAAGGTGTGAGGTGATGATCAGGTTTCCAGGATATCCTGAGGAAGACGAGGACTGAAACGGATGATGGAGAAGAGATGACTGGACAAGTGGAGATGATTGTCGCGCACACCATCCGAACTTTACACATTGTCACATAAATGTAACATGGTGGTCCTATCTAGCGGTAAGAAAAATGGTAAAATTGGTTACAATCTGGTTCAGAGTTTCTTAGATGAGATACCGCGGTAGAATTTTCACCGAATGGGATAATACGCATCACAGGTCAAAAATTAAAGGGTAAACGTGGAATTCATCCTTAACAAAAATGGCATGCGCATGTGGTTACAGAACAAAATGGACTAACCAGGTATTGGAACCGTATCATCCCCTTGATGCAGAACCCACGCTAAAGCCAGCTGAGCAGGACTGCACTGATGCTTCTTGGATAGCTGTTCAATTTTCAGATAAAGATGCTTGTTCTTCTCAAGATTTTCTGCCAGAAACCTCGGATGCCGTTGCTGAAAGATATATAGAGAAGAACAGGCTAGTTAGCAAACCGAAAAGAATGAAAACTTGCAATTGCAGGTGGATTGTATGGATAGGTACGAACCAGGCTAGATTGAGCAGACACTTGTTCTGTTACTCCTCTTCCGCCGAAGAACCCGCGGCCAATCGGGCTGTAAGGAACAATTCCAATCCCCAATTCTCTGAATGTGTGTGAGACAGAATTGATCAGTTTCTTGTTTCATGATTCTATTAATCAAGCCATGGAGGAAAGTAGAATGTAGAAATCCTCAACCTGCAGAGCGGCACAATCTCGGGCTCGATGTCACGAGCCCACAGAGACCACTCCATCTGCACGGCAGTGATGGGATGCACGGCGTGAGCACGCCTGATGGTGTCCGGGCTGGCCTCCGATAACCCGATGTACCTGATCTTCCCTTCCTGCGCCAGCTTCTTCAGCTCGCCGATCTGCAGCACCACCGTTTTCAGCACAAGGACGGGAATAATCATCATCTATTACTAATAATTGGCGGAAGGAGTACCGTGTCTTCGATGGGGATGGTGGTGTCGACGCGGTGCTGGTAGTACAGGTCGATGTAGGCGACGTCAAGGCGGCGCAGGCTGGCCTCGCAGGAGGCGCGCACGTACTCCGGCCGGCCGCACACGCCGGTGGTGCCGTCGGCGCCGGGCCGCATGCCGAACTTGGTGGCCACCTGCACCTGCTCCCGCGGCAGATGCTTCAGCGCCTGAGCCGACCAAGATTGACAACCATCAGTCTCCGGCGAAATTAACGAGGAAACAGACAGCCCAATACCTTGCCGACGAGGATCTCGTTGGTTTCGGGGCCGTAGACGTCGGAGGTGTCGAAGAAGGTGACGCCGCGGCGGAAGGCATGCGTGATGATAGCGATGCCGGCGCCGTCGTCCAGCGGCGAGTTGTAGGAGCCCGTCAGACCCATGCACCCGAACCCCAGCTTTGACACCTCCAGTCCCTGGGTGCCCAGACGGACCCGAGGAATCACTGCAGTTTGCTCCATGGCCTCGATCGGCCTCCAAGACTGATCGACTCGGAAGTGGATTGATTGCAGCAGCAGGACTGAAGCGGAGTCAGGGAGAGTGAGATGATGCTCTCTTGCTCTTACTGAGATCTGTAGCGGCCAACTCGTGGCCCGGCAGCATGTTTCTTGCTCTGTGGTAGTGTAGGTACCCACTGCACTGGCCGCATCCACATGGCCAGGTGAAAACCAGTAAAATTTTGGGCTATGTCATTGATTTTCGAGTCTACTCTCTCGTTGTGCTATGATGAGGTTTATGCATGTGGGTCTTGTGCGGATGGAGTCAGTTATCTCCGTGATATTGTTGCTGTTATTTTCGTGATCTGTGGTGGGTTACAGCAGCCTATCACGTAATCAAGTATACAATGATGTACAGAGTAGATCAAGTCATGTACTAAAAGTGCTAATGGCACATAGCACCAGAAACTTGGTAGTGTTCTAAAAGAAACTCAACAGCTGCTTCTTCACATCCCAAGTATAGTAGATGAGACGGATTCTCTGAATAACTTGACCGTGATTGGCATGGCCTGCGTGTTGTCCAGTTTTGTGTGAATCAACTGGTATGAGTTCTATCAGCAGTACCATGACTTCCTGAATCAGTTTTGCATGAACCAGCAGCCAACTGCCAACTTCGTCGATCGATCGACATCTGTGATTTAACCAAGTTATTAGGCGCAAAGTGCTTGAAGTGAGTTGGAGCAGTGCTTGGGATCAAGATGTCAGTGGTAAAGAAATGTTTCAGTATTCTGAAGTTGCCTACATGTTTGAACAGTGAAGCCTGAAGGCTTAAATTGAGCATGCCACTGCATACAAGCTTATGCTTTGCAGAGTAACATTTTGCCACTAACCTGTATGCATGCTGCTGCGAAGAGAGCTGAAGCAGAGAGGATGGATGAAGCGGACCACAGCGTCCCTGAACTTCTGAAGTGCTGAGGAGGTTAAGTGGCACGAGCAACAACGACCGTCCGATATGCAGGCGGGAGGAGGTTAAATCGATTACAGAGTACAAGTTTCATCATTTCCTGCTATATTTCTCATTTAACAAAGCATCATCATTTGCTAATAATAGCATGTATTGAAAATAAAAAAAAATTACAATAACCTCATCCCCTCAACCAAAAAATTGTTATCATGAATGGCCAGTGAAGGGTGAAAACTGACAAATCTACCAAAATGATCACCAAAACTACTGGTATTTTTCTACATGATCACCCTGCTAGCTAGTATCTTGTATGGCCCTGCTTCCACAAGGGCCCTTCGTGTCATTCTTATCGCACTTGTGTGCTCTCCTTGCATTCTGGTTCACCCTGTTTCCATTGTGCACTATCTGAATTCCTGCGATGGCTCTCTGCATTAGGTGCCACCTGGATTCTGGAAATGACTCAGAACTGCAGAGTTGAAGCCTATGCCAAATGGAACCATGCGGTGTTCAGCAAGGATCATCTGTGAAAAGAAGGCAAGCTTGTTAAGAGAAAACTTCAGAGTAAAGCATACATAAAGCATTGCAAAGACACCAACAAATACTAACAATAATTGTGTTGCATGAACTACAAAAGATACTAGAAAAGAAAACCTGAAATGCGGAGCGAGCCAGAGATTGTCACGAGGGAGAGAAACTGTACCAGGTGTAACTTCAGTGTGGACCAAAGTTTCAGAAGTCGTATTTTGTTCTGCCACTCTTCAAGATTAGGCACAACATGTCAGATAATTGAGAGGTTGAATTGTAGAAATCCCATGCCTCAAGCATCAAACGCTTTCTTGATCCTTTGAAATGGACAACCTAAGAACATTTTATCAGATTCAGTAAGCTATCATATTTAATAAAAAACACTGCATACAACATGCTCCTGGGAAGCTGGGAGCTTGAGCTTCCCAAAATCAGCACGTGTAACACTGAGAAGTGGCAAGACATGAAAAACACCATGTACCGATAACAAAAGAGCAGATAACTGTGCAAAGTACTAGCGAGAAAAAAAATCATGAGAAGGACATGGATCAAATAAGTTCTTCGAGTAGGAAAATTGCTATACCTTAACATCCAAGGGCATACCATGGAACTGTCCAGCACCCTCAGGTGGAGTCCAATTATAAACTGCACAAGGCAAAAACAGAACAGATGCTCCATTGACTTCATCTATAAATATTTCAGGCCAAGAAAATTTCCCAAAAGCCGACGGCAGATAAGACTTCACAACCCATGCCAGTGCTAGTTGATCACCAAGCATGCGTGAAGCCTTCATATATTTTAGGTTGTATGCTTCAAGGACTTTTCTGAAGAATTCGATAGCCCTAAAAGCAAAGGAAGGAATCATTTAATGTAATGCCAAGTTTTCATGCTAAGATCTGTTACATACTCCCTCCGATCATATTTAATTGATGCCAACCATGCATGTAGAAGCCATGCGCGGCGATTAAACGCAATCGGAGGTAGTAGATGCTTACTTAGAGATGCCATCGCTGGTCCCTCTCACCGCTACAAATCCAGAGTTCAGAGGTTGGCCTTTGTTATTACGAAAAGTAAGAGCAAGGTGACAACGAGGATATCTCTTGAAGATATGTCCAAGATCATCAACCACTGCCATATACAGTAAAAATATAATTACTAAAGCTGTTCACTTGGTCAACCTCCACAAGTTTTAGCTCTAGATAGGCCTGAATATGAACCAGAGACACAAAGATATTAGTCTTTTAGAAGAAAGTAATGCATACAGTTGGTTGCACGGCAGTAATATTACTTAAATCACATACGCAGCACTTCTGATTTCTGAGAATGCATATATGCAGAAAGATGTTGTTTGCATCAAGCACATAGACTTACAATGTAGGACTTTATTCTCTGAAGCATCAAATTTCCTCGAGAATAATTTCCTTCGATAGGAAGTATTGTCGCCCTCCCTTGATGTATTGACAATTTCGATTTAGGATCAGTCAATATTATGACTTTGCTTGTTGGCATTGACACCTACAGAGTTCTATAAATAAGATTAGTCAATATTATGACTTTGCTTGTTAAACAAACATCCTCGCAATCACCAATTTATGCCCCTTCTACTTCTACAAAAGGGGGGTGCTATCCGGGTGCCTGGGTCATAGCGATGTCATGTCAATAGTTATATTTAAGTTTTCGCAACATTTATTCCTCTTTGTCTACTGCCATCTCAGAATTCTCTTAGCTGAGAGTGATTATGAGTCATTAACATGATAAGAAATTTAACCACCTTGGTAATTAACTAGCGGCTAGCACAAACAAGAAGAGAAGGAAGATGTACCTGTATGAAGCTGACGAAAGTGTTCAGAATGGCCAAGGACCTTTCCTCCTTGCTATAAGAATGCTTCCCAACAGTCACAGCATCAGATGGCACTTTGCCAGCTCCAGCTGGGTCAGAATTGTAGGTTGTGAATACTGTAACAAATGACACAAGTTCTCCAGAATCTTTCCTTTCACTTGCTAAACTGATCTTATTCGCAGCTTTAAGTCCTGAGGAAAATGAGAAAATGCAGTCAGTAGCCACACAATAGATGCAAGCTAGGTCATAGTGGATAACCTATAGAAGTATATGAATAACCTTATGTGAAGCCTAACTGGCAATGTTAAATGCATATCACAGCGTTCAATCCATAATTTCCAGTCAGCACAGCATGTACAATCGTCAAGCACTGTTAACAGTATTCTCGTTTGCTACTCTCCTCGGAGTTGCTTTAAATCGGGATAGTACAGAGCTTATGTATGAGAATTGGTTCTGGTGAATCAATTGGTATATGGCACATTTACACTATGCACGGCAGAAAGAACAGAGAACAGGCTCATCTAATTTCTGAATAAGATGTCAAGAACGATAACTGCATACCAAACATTGGTGTGGTTCCAGGACTATAAAACGATGGTATCTAGTACAAGCTGTGCACTGTTTTCTATGCTTTTCATTAGTTTGTACCAACATATGATGGTTTTGCAAAAATGTTGTGGTGTCAATTGAATGTGGCTTCGCCACTCCTCAGGGGCCAACCCCCAACTATCAGAATTCACAATGCGAGAAACTGAAGAAGCTAAAGGAGAAAACCTTTGCACTGGACGCGATCGGGGCGGCCCTGGCCGGCGGCCGGGCCGAGCACGAGGACATTGGGGCTGGTTGAGGCCCTGCTCCGGCGCCCAGCTCAGCCGCAGCCTGGAAACTGCAAGGGCCGACACAGATTGGATCGTCAGGAGGGCAACAAGCTGTGCAATGTGTGCCGGGACTCGAGAGGAGGAAGGCGCCGCGAGGTCGTACCGGAGTAGATGAGCGGGGCGAGGAGGAGGAGCGGAAGGAGGGGGACGGCCCGGCTCCGGGCCCTCGAGATCGCCATGGAAGCGGCGGCCCTCGACATCACTTTGGCTGAAAACTATGCATAAGTGTAAGAGTTTGTGCACTCGGTAACTGATCATTAAAAAAATTGACAGAAATAAAATTGAACAAAATAATATGAAATCTTAAATATGTACGTTGAAGATCTAAGTTCAACATCTCATACATGTTGTCAACGTAAATTGTATAATACATGAAAATGTAGTTTTTTTTTTGTCTTGAATAACCAAAAAATATATTTTAGTGTGACTACTAAAAATCACAATCACCTGCTCAATATATCCATATATAATACATTCAGTCGTATCCTAGGTATTTATGTTCACTTCACCCATCGAACTTGGATTTAAGACTTGCAACATGGTCTATCCGTCTTGGCTATAATGCATGATAGTAAGTGCAGAGATGGTGTATTTTCGATCCAATTGACGCATTGGGGTTTCCACATTGTTCTTTTAATTGTTCTTGATGTTTTCGAGAAATTTAGGGATTTGTGGACATGTCTCTCACACACTAGTTTGTTATTTTTTCTTTCAATTTGAATGTTCCTGGAGTACCGGATCATATCTAGGACTTCGCCTGGTTCGGGAAACACAACGACCACGCCATGTGTTGTGATTGCATCGACATGCCTGTCACGTAGATGACAACGACCGTAAGTTCCTGATGTGCAGTCGCGAGGCTGAGGGCCAAGCATGCATGCTTGTTATTACAGTGGCATAGTCCTCCGCACCCATTCGAGCTCATGCAAGAGTGGCATGGTCCTCCGCACCCATTCGAGCTCATCAGGGCATGCAAGATTTGCGCGACCTCTGGCACGGCGAGATCCATGATAACCAGCGACGAAGGGAGGTCGAGTACACCCGCAGCCTGGAACCGTCAATCCCAGAAGCGCAGGCTCAGGCAAATGATCGTGTGAGCCACATTAGGGAGGCTTGTCGTGAACTTATATCCCCTATATTTATAAAATTAAAAGTAGGGTGTTTAATTTTCACAATTGTCAGTTTAGTAATGCAACCGAAAACAACAGCTGAAGTATGTAGATAATTACTATTATTAGTTGGGGGCCTATCGCCTGGCCGTGTGCGCCTCCGTGTGGGCCACTCCCGAAACGGCTCAATATCTTTGTTTCAAATTCAAATGTTTTGATAATTAAACATTTTCTATTTCTAAATCTGAACTTTCTTGAAAAATAAATATTTTCAAAATCAGAACATTTTTCAACAATGAACATTTTTAAATAGTGAACATTTTCAATTTGTAAAATTTTTCGTTTGACATTTTTAATATCTTTTAAATTTGAACAGTTTTCAAAATTTTGAAGATCTCACAATACTGTCGCAAAAACCGAAAATATCATACAGAAAACAGCAAAACCACAAAACCAGAAAAACCAGCGAAACTCAGAAAGAATAAAAAGAAAACTGTGGGGAAACCGGTCCCAACTTGATCGTGGACCGGTCCAACTACACCGCGCGCGGGCAGAACAGTCCCGACCTAACAAATTATGCCCTGGGCTTGCGGCCCGGCCCATCTAAGCGGAAGCTCCCGTCCTTCCTTAAAACCCTGGGCTGGAGCTGCCGCCGCCGATTAACTCCCCGCCGCCCTTGCCTCCGCCTCCGACCGCCACCGCCTAGCCGCTCCCCTCTCTCCCTATCCGGCAGACCGCGCACCGTCGGCTGACTCATGGGTCGCACAATCAAGAAGAAGTCCAAGTCGAAGAAGACCAAGGCACGCGAGTCCGCGGTGGCTCTTTGTTCATCTTCTCATCCATTATCCTAGCTTCATGTCCCTAATTTCCGTGTTTTTCTGGGCGGTGTTTGCTTTGTCAGGCTCCCAAGAAAACTGAAGCTTCATCTTCTGCTAGCCCTGCGGTGGCTTCTGGTCCAGCGAAGGTGAGGGAGCACTAATCGTTCGTTTGGGTACCTACTTAGTATTAGTCTTTTTTAATTGGTTCGTATAGATGGCTGCCGAGATGAGTAGCTCATGTCAATACAATTCTATTTATTTTAAATATCTCCTCTTCTTATGGTAAGAATGATGTTGAGAAGCGTGTATGTGGACTTACACCTCAATCAATGGTGGATTTTGTTGGTAGGTATGGCAACCAGGCGTAGATGAACTAGAGGAGGGGGAGGAGCTCCAGTTTGATCCCGAGGCTTACAACTATCTCCGAGGTTTTAGTACTGGGTGGCCTTGCTTGAGGTAAAACTTAATTTCTCCGCAGCCGGCATTGTAATTTCAGACTAAATGAATTGCTCTGTTCTCAACGATTCCCTTCCCATTGTAGCTTTGATGTTGTGCGCGACCAACTTGGGCTTGTCCGATCAGAGTTCCCACACACATTATATGGCGTTGCCGGAACTCAGGTTTGCGTTCTATCTTTATACCTTTTTTTTAAAGAAAATTAGACATAGAAAATATTACTTTGTGTTCTACTACATATACTTCAGTTCATCCCGTGTGTTACTAGCAAAACTGAGATTGCAGTTCATTTGTGCATCATACCGGCACCAGTGATACTGGTCTAAAAGACAATTCGTAAGGGGCATATCTGAGTGCCTTGTTCTACTGTCGGTGCCTATTCATGTATGCTTTCAGTTTATCTTTCCAGAACTTTGTTTCGGAATGTGCTATGATGTTTACCTCTTTGCATGAGTTTCGTATTCAGTTATTAAGATGGAATGACATACAACTGCTAATGTTTAGTACACATGAACCATCTATGTTTCACCTTTTCAACCAATATGTTTCCATGCACTTTGTCTATCTGAACTAAGGGCTAGGCTTCATCACTTTTTCAGGCTGAAAAGGCTGCATGGAATTATGTTGCCGTTTTCAAGCTTTCCAACATCCAGGGGAAGAAGCGGGAACCCATACCATCTTCAAAACTTGATGCTGACAGTGATATGGATAGTGACAACAGCAGTGATGATGATGAAGAAGAGGAGGAAATCAATGAAGATATAAAGCCCATCCTTCAGGCATGTATTTTTCTCCAAGTGCATGACTCCAGATTTGCTTTGACATCAATTGTTCTATTCCACAATTCAGTGCTCCATTTTGTTGATGTATCAATGTTGTATGTACCAGCTTAAAAAGGTGGCCCATGCAGGGGGTGTAAACCGAATACGCTCAATGACTCAACAACCACACATATGTGCTACATGGGGAGACACAGGTCATGTTCAGGTACTTTATTTTGGCCCTCTTTCCCTTCTACTTACTCATGGTTAGCCCACTCATCATTTTAGGCCAATCATCAGACCTATTTAGCAAGGAACATTTAGTATAATCTGTGCACACTATTTCTTAGGAGCATAGCGCTCCACAGCACAACTCCATCTCATTTGTGAATCTTATTTGCCTCTCAAAAACTTGACAGGGAAAATAATGTAGTGATCCGACTACTTCTTTGTGTAGTACTTATTATTAACTGTGTCATCCTTTTCTACATATGCAGGTGTGGGACTTCAAACCCTTCCTTAATTCACTAGCAGATTCAGGACCTGTTGCACACAAAGAAGAGGACATAATCCATAATCATGTACCTTTGAAAGTATTTAGTGGACATAAAGATGAAGGCTACGCTATTGATTGGAGTCCACATGTTACTGGGAGACTTGTTTCTGGTATGAAATAGATATATTCCATTTTAGAATGTTTGCCCTCCGCTACCGTGGCTTGAATTTTACATGTTGCGCTTGCCGTCATGTACTCATAGATGCAGTGTCATTAATTTGGTATATATTCTAGACCAATTTACTGATTCTTCGACACAGGTGATTGCAACAACTCCATTCACCTCTGGGAGCCATCTTTGAACACTTGGGAAGTAGATACAAAACCTTTTGTTGGACACTCAGCTAGCGTTGAGGATCTGCAGGCATGTTACTGAATGATGCATCATATGTCAACTCCTACGTGCTCTAAAAATGTTTATTGTCTCAAATATTATGATTATATTCTTGCAGTGGAGTCCCACAGAAGCCAACGTTTTTGCCTCTTGTTCAGTAGATGGAACGATATGTATTTGGGATATCAGGAGAGGGAAGCAGCCTGTTATTTCTGTGAAGGCCCACAATGCTGATGTGAACGTTATCTCCTGGAATCGGTAAATTTAGTAGGGTTTTTATATACTTGAGCAGTTGAGCACTACCATTTCTTCTAATACAATATTGTATTTATGTTGTGACCTCCATTATCAGGCTTGCTAGCTGTATGATAGCTTCAGGATGTGATGATGGCAGTTTCACAATTCGTGATCTTAGAATAATCGAGGTACCTTCATCTTGACGAAGTAGAGTTTTGTATGCTTGTCTGCTTCAGACCATCCACTTAAAATGGTGTTTTTCTCTGATTTGTGTTCTCATTATTTACTTTTGAGTTAGGCTTCTGTTTGCCTGTCTATGTACTCAATATTCAGAAAGGAAAATATAAGTAGAGTGGCATTTTGAATAAATTAGAAGACGGGTAAAACGGCATGTTGAATAAAATAGAAGATGAGTAAAACTTCTGTTGATGAAAATGTGGCATCTCTTTGCTGCTAGAATTATCAATGTGATATGTGTTGCTTGATACTATTCTTACTATTTGTATATACAGTGCGCACGTGCCAAAATCGGTGCAGCTAGACTACCAGCTGGCAGCTGTTCTATTGTCAATTTTTGGTCTTAGTAAATATATATTGATATGTTTACTACCCCCTCTGTCCTGAATGACACGTTTTAGGGTATAAATACATGCGAATTTAGACAAATCTGCGACATCTAATTCGGGGAAGAGGGGAGTACTAATAATAGCTTCTTTTGTTATATGTACAATCACTTGAGAATGATATATTCACATAAACTCTTTTTCCATTTTGTTTCTGTTGTATTTGGTAGGCTGACTCATTGGTAGCACATTTTGAGTACCACAAGCACCCGATTACATCTGTGGAATGGAGTCCACATGAAGCATCAACATTGGCTGTATCATGTGCTGATCATCAACTCACGTAGCTGTCCCTCCCTCTTTCCATCCCATCGTTCTATGCTTCTTAAATTCTTTTGCTGTGTGACATCCTAAATTGTTTGCCTTCAGAGTTTGGGATCTTTCATTGGAAAAAGATGCAGAAGAGGAAGCTGAATTCAGAGCTAAGATGAAGGAGCAGGCAAATGCTCCTGAAGATTTGCCTCCACAACTTCTCTTTGTTCATCAGGTATTCTATCAAATTTCTTCTGAAAAATTTGCATAAGACGGCTTTAACTTCCAGTTTTTAAATCTTTAATGGCCAAAGTATTATTAATGTTAAAGCAACATTGGCAACATTGTTTGCTGTAAAGTGGCAAGTACATATGATCATTTTCTATGTGTGCAGGGCCAGAAAGATTTGAAAGAATTGCACTGGCACCCACAGATACCCGGGATGATCCTGTCGACAGCAGCTGATGGCTTCAACGTGCTGATGCCTAGCAACATAGATACAACCATAGCTGGGGCTGAGACACCTACTGCAGCGCAACATGGCTAATCGAAGGTTTATGAAATCCATGAACTGAATATGCAACTAGAGTGATATGGCAAGCATCTGTTTTCAACATTGTGTATTCAAGATATTTTTTCTCTTTTATTGAGGCAACTATCTCTGTTTTATGTAATATTATTGTCCTTAGTTTGAAGATAATCAGTAACCCTGCATGATATCCACCTCCTTGCCTCACCCAAATGGACTTTTCATTATTATCTGATAATTTAGTTACTCAGTGGTTTCTTATAATTTAGCAGATATACATCTGCTAAGAAGAGTTATGCCCTGTCCGGCCTGTTGCCCCAGAGCTTTAAACTTTAATTGGGGATCTCAGACAAAAAAAAAAAAAAACCCACTAGTTATCTTGGGCAACACTGAGCTTGGAATCATTTAAATTTGAAAAACCATTTTCAAAGTTAAGAAAACCGAAAAAACCTTGGGTGTGCCTGGTATGTAAGAACGTGTGCTTTTGTTTTGAAACCATGCTCGAAATGAACTCAGCGGCGTAGCTTGTTATGTAAGAACTTAGTACTCATACTACCTCCGTTTCAAGGAATAAGGCGCACACGTATTCCAAGACGAATTTTGACCATAAAAAATGAGCAACGAAATCTTGATTATATTATATGTATTAGAACCGTTGGATTCGTATTGAAAAGAACCTTCAAATGATATTAATTTCATACAAACAATTTTTATCTATTTAAAGTAATTCTTGGTCAAACAAAAAACATGTAAAAGGAAGACGCTTTATTCTTTAAAATGGAGGTAGTATTTTATTTGATGTATGATTATTCTACTAAGGGAACGTGTCCCACAAACTAATTACCCACACCATCAGTGAAACCGATTCTTGCTGAATAAAAGCCTGAATTTAGAGTTATCCAGCCCTTCTGAACTGGTACAAACAAAATCGGGTTTTAGCCCTAGGCTTGGTGTTAATAGCGTGCTACCAAACTTGTGTTTCAGCTTAGGGCACCCACAATGCAGTGTATCTTATTGATGCATCTTAAGCAACATTAAAGTTTTAGATACATTCCTTGGTATCTAAAAAAGGCTCTATTTATTACGTTTTGGGATCAATGCTAGCAACTTCACTTTGTGACCTACTTGTGGCAACACAATAGTACAATTCTTTTGCACAATACGATCTATCAGTCAGTTCATTGCCTGAAATATTTATCTAGAGAACAAGACTGAGTTGCAGATTTGCATCCATTTGTAAATATCTGGCTGATCAAACCGGTGCATAGAAAGCTCATGGAACAACAGAGCAGTGCACCTACTGATTAATCTGATGCTAATGTAGACGTCCAAGTCCGAGCACGACGATGAGTCAGGGGCTCAGGAACTAAAGGCCACCTGATTCCAAGCCTGGGAACGGCCAATCGAATGTCAGCTTCTTGAATCGAAGCCTTGCTATGACGAACTGAATTTGAGCCACGATCAATAGAGGGCGCAGGGATCTCTACGGCTGGCGCCACAGGCCTTGTGTGAGGAGAAGGCGGCGGCCAGCCGTGATGAGCCCGTGACGGCAGCGGCTTGGCCGACGCCTACGGTGTGCGAATAACCTGCTTCGGTTTCCACGCCAAGAGTCGTATCGGAAAGAAGCTCAACGTTGCTATCGAGAAGCGTCTCGCTACGCGCGTGACGAGAGAGCACGCGGCCTCCGTTCAGGCCGGTCACTGCCGTTTAGGGCGTTTAGATGACCTCATCGGCTGAAGAACGAGCTCCTCGCTCGGCAAGCAGCTCGTCACCTCCTCCAGCTGCCCTCGCTCGACCGACGCGTCCAGGAGGATGCTGCGGAGGCGGAACTCGGCCACCAAGAGCGCCTGCATCGTCGGCAGGAGAACCACGAGGCCCGGGGCGCCGGGCGCGTCCGCCTGGAGGTACGGGACGCTGTGGAATGCGCCGCCGCGCGCGGGCTCGCGTTGTGCGGGAAGCGGATCCCGACGCCGCAGGAGGCGGAGCGCGAGCGCGCTCAAGCTGCGAGGACAGAAAGGAGGGCCGCCGCGGAGGAATGCCGCAAGAAGGCCACCACCGGGCCACCCAGCTGGTAAGCTGGAGTGAAATCCTCACGCGTACAGGCCGCCCGCGTCGAGTGAAATTCACGGCCCTGGCGGCGAGTCGGCGGTGAGGCCGCCGACCCCCTACGTAGCTAGACTAGTAGTAGGTACTGTTAAGAAAAATACAATATATTTCATTTTAATGAAAAACGAAATTATGTCCCTATGACACGCGGGCCAGGGGAGGACAATGGGAGGACGCGAGCAGCCAGTGATCGGTGTCCGCGACCACGCAAACGCGGCCCAGATTTGGGCCAGCTTTGGGTCATCGCACACGCCGCGGCCATCGGCTTTAGGGATGGGTCCGCACGCTGGGCCGCGATTTTGTCCGTTTCGATCCATCCGGACGCGCGGACGCCGGATGGGTCCTCGCATCGCATTGGAGATGCTCTTACATTCCCTTTGACGCCAAACTCATGCCATGGCCCACCAGTCCTTCGAAAATTGTGTGTAGGTTTAGACATTAGTTTGCCGCCTAGGAGAATGGAGGCAAAACTAGAAGGTCAGATTCTGAAATAGTTTTGAGGATGGGGTAGGTGTCGCATGAGTCTATTGAAAGGCTCAAAATTGTTAAAATTATGAAAGCAGGCCGGTAACCGGATTAACGGTTTGTGAAATAATCGTTTTGAATTCCATCCAGA
>NC_061510.1:246308312-246423969 GCF_022539505.1 Lolium rigidum | reverse complement strand
CACACGCTTCTAACTTCCCATTCTACCCGAGGCCTCGCGATCCTCGCCATCCGGCCGTCCGCCGGAGCCGCTTCATCGACGCTCGTCATCAACCGGACCGGATCATCCCCGCCGAACCTCGAAACCATATACTCATCCAGCTAGCCTACCGCAGTCGTTTCAGCGGCGGTATCGTCCACCCAACCGGAGCCGCTTCGCCGGATCCGTCGTTCACCGCATCGGATCTAGCTCACCGACACCACTGTGCATTAACCGGATCTGCTTCACCGGCGCCGTGCACGATCTAAACTCTTCTACTTTCGCTTTTCTATTGCTTGCCTGCAAGTTCTTGTTTAATCTTGGGGGAACCTGTTTGTGCTAACGACGCGCCGTTACGTTTTTGCAGATGAGATGAGTAACCATGTAGTGTAATGGCCGTCTCTCCAACCCCAAGTAGCACATGTAGCGTACTTCATCACCGGATCTTTCAACCCCAGGAAGATCTGCCGTGACTCCCATGCAGTGCTTCTCCTAATGTAAGTCCCTTGTTTTAGCGCCATGTTCTGGGTTCGTATGCTTGTTTGTCTGAAGCTCTTTTAGTTCATTCCTAGTTATGACCTTAACACCTTGCTATTTTCTACTTCATTGCTAACTTTAAGCGATTGAACATTTTGGTTTGCATTCCTCGCTCCGTAGATGTAGCCATCATAACTTCTATCTTGCTCACCGTTGTTACAAAAATTATAGGTATTATAGTAACATCCTCGCTATTATTTAGTTCATGGCCAATTTTAAGTAATTGCACATGTTGGTTCGCATTCCTCGCTCTATAGCTTTTGGCATCGTAACTTCTATATTTGGTTTACATTCCCTGCTCTGTAGATCTAGCCATCATAACTTTATCTTGCTCACCGTTGTTACAAAAATTATGGCCTGCTACTATGTTGTTTGTGCCAATTTTTTACTCCATGAACATGTTGGCTTGCATTCCCTGTACTACAGGTGATGCCATTGTTTTGTATCTAGTTCATTGTAAGCTAACAAAGTAAGGACCTAGTTTGGCATGCTATCACTCTGCTATCTAGCCCGTAGTACAAATATACTTGTCATACTACTAGATAATAATTTTGCGTGCCATCTTGTTCTTCAAAAGCTGCATTATTGACTTGTTTCTCTCGACTTGGCATGACGCTCACATATGGAAAGCCGAACATATTGGTTTGCATTCCCTCTTATACAAGTTCACAGGTGATCCCACTATATTCTGTATCTGGTCCATCCTAAGCTCCAGCATTAACTATCCTCTATGTGTTGCTCATTACAAGTTTATATCCCGAAACATCTTGATTTGCATCCCCTTCACTATAAGTTCAGGAGTATTATTTAGTTCACGGCCAAAATGAAGTAATTGCACTTGGCACATGTTGGTTCACATTCCCTCCTCTTTAGCTTTTGCCATCGTAACTTCTATTTTTGGTTTACATTCCCCGCTTCGTAGATGTAGCCATCATAACTTCATCTTGCTCAATCCTTGTTACAAAATTTATAGCTCTGCTACTATGTTGTTCATGCCAATTTTGTACTCCCGAACATGTTGGTTTGCATGGGACTCGACAAGTAGTAAGTCTCGTTGTTTCATTCTAACATGCTCGTTATATTGGTTGTTGGTATGCGGCATGCACTCTTTGTTTGCTTATTGTGCGCATTACAATGATCTTGTTATAACGACGAAATGATGAGTTCCAAATTCTTTGGCAAACAATATTGCAGTTGTCTTTGCGTTTCCATTGTTGCCGTCTTAACTTGTAATGTCTTTGTTTCGTATATAGGTGCCGCATGGACAACTTAAAAGATTGCCGGATCGCTTCATTGTATTGCTAGGTTTAATTACCATTCAATTTCTCTCGGGTTCTCGTAATATTTTTTCAAAGCCTTGCACTCGATGTAATATTTAGTTAGTTTTTATAGTTCTTTCGCGCATTTTTTCTTTGGTGCTTGTGGTAAGTGAGGCTATCCGACGTAAATCAATGCCGCGTAAATATTCTCAAGCATCTAAATCACGAATTCCCATCCCTTAAACGGCCCAATTAAGCGAAATCACATACGTGCCGGCCCGCAAAATCCTAAAGCGCCTTTTACGCCGCATATAAACAACAACTAAACGGGCTGGCCCACTTACTTATTGGGCCAGCCCACTTGATTTACTGTGGACCCCGCACTTTTATTGGTCCGGCCCACTTGCTTTAAGGTGGACCCCACCGACTACTGGGCCGGCCCACTAACTAGTTGGGCCAGCCCAATTGCTATTGTGGTGGTCCCCACATACTAAATGGGCCGGCCCCGTAAGACGAAAGTGGGACCCACCTTGTTTTTGGCCCGGCCCACTAGCATGTTGGGCCGGCCCACTTGCTATATGGTGGACCCCACATACTAAATGGGCCGGCCCTTGACAGAAAGTGGGACCCACTCGTGCTTTTGGCCCGCCCACTAGCGTGTTGGGCCGCCCACTTGCTATACGGTGGACCCCACATACTAAATGGGCCGGCCCTTTAACAGAAAGTGGGACCCACCAGTGTTTTGGCCCGGCCCACTATCTTGTTGGGCCGGCCCACTTGCTATATGGTGGACCCCACATACTAAATGGGCTAGCCCTTTAACTGGAAAGTGGGACCCATCTGTGTTTTGGCCCAGCCCACTATCTTGTTGGGCCGGCCCACTTGCTATATGGTGGACCCCACATACTAAATGGGCCAGCCCTTTAACTGGAAAGTGGGACCCACCGTGCTTTTGGCCCGCCCATCGGCTTGTTGGGCCAGCCCATTTGATCTAATGTGGACCCCACGTACTAAATGGGCCTGGTCCGATAGCAGAAAGTGGGACCCACATGCTAATTGGGCCGGCCCACTAACTTCTTGGGCCGGCCCAGCTTGCTTTAATGTGGACCCCACTTTGTAAATGGGCCGGCCCGATACCAGAAAGTGGGTCCCACATGTCTTGTGGGCCGGCCCTTTTGCCTCGTTGACCGGTCAAACGAGTGCATTCGGCCCGCCCACATGCTTAGTGGGCCGGCCCATTAAAGTTTTGACCAACCAACCTTAGAGGTTAGGCCCGCCCACGTAACTAATGGACCAGCCCAGCCTATATAGTTGACCGGTCAAACTAAGTCAGCCGGCCCGGCCCACAAACTTAATGGGCCGGCCCGCTTAAGACGTGGCAGTGCCTCGTGTGGGCCTACCATCTACCACGGGGTTTCAGCTGGTTAACGCCGTTAACCGCGCCAACCCGCGTCCGCCACGTGTCGCCTTGCATGACGTCGCCAGCCAACGGGCTCCCGAAACACTTGGGCAACGGTCCGATTTTCCGTGGCGGAAGGGCGCCCAAGCGCGACGGACCGAAAAATCGTCGTAGGACTTTGCTCGACGCAGTTTCGACAACAGAACCCATATCGTCGGGTTAGGCCCATAGGCGACGAAAAATGCCCCTTAGTTGACGATTTTGGGACGTTGTCTATCAGAAATTTTCTTGTAGTGCTTGGTTTTATTTGGCGCATGCATGTTTATTACTGTTGCCTTCGGGTGTTTACTTCCTGTTGCCTTCGGGTGGTTTATTTCTGTACTGCACTGCATAATTGCTAGACGACTTATCTAGTGCTTGGCCGTTAGTGCCCGCCTAGACGCCTACGCAACCTCCGGGTCCGTCTCGAGTACGGCCGACTTCGTCACGGGTAGCTTAGTTGGGTGGCCCCCTAGACTTTCTTGTTGAACTCGGGAACGGTCTTGTTGTGAGACATCGCTTGTAAGAAGCGGGTCGAGCATGCGTATGGTTACATTTGGGCAACCCCCGCAGGTGTACATCTTATCGATAAGCCGTGTCCGCGGTTATGGACGACTTGGAATTGTATAGCTTGATCATAGAACAACTTACACCGTTATCTTGTTGCTAATAATCTTGCTAATAACTTGCGTAGTAATATAGCATTACTACAACCGTTACTCAATAAAATTTGTCCACCGTTGAGTGCCTTTTACATTGCCTCTTCGCAATTGTTGGAGGGGATATGTGTAATCGGCTGGGTTATGTTTGTGTAGTATTTCACCTGTTACCTTATGCGCTCTCTTATCTTATCTAAGTAGACGGATGTTGTAGTGTGTCTCTATTGGTTATAGTTTTGCTGCCGCTAAACCTACCATATAGCCCTAGTGCGATATATATTTATACTCGCTCGGCGAGCATAGCCATTTCTAAGTCTCGCTAAGTACGTGTCGGAGTTCGTTCCTTGGTACTTACTCTCGCCTTTCCTTTTTCTCTTTGCTTCCTCCCTTTTGTCTGCGCAACCGATGGCCCGACTTTGACAGGTACGAGATGACGACGTTAGCAAGGTTACCCTTCCGGCTTGGCCCGGGCGTGGTTATGGACGCCACCGGTTATTTTCAGACTCTTAGTCCAATTTGTATCTTGTCCGTACTTCGACGTATTCGATCTTCTCGTATGATTTGGATCTTTGTATCGTATATTTGTATCTTGACTCGTTGGAGTCTTTGTTGTAATATATGTATCTTGTGGGCTCTATTGTAATCCCGTTGTAATGTTACCGCTCGTGTTAATTCCTCCGGCATCACGTGTGTGATTCGTCGCGCACGTCGTGTCTGGAGGGCGTCTCTCGAATCGATATCGTGCGGATTTCAGCCGGTTCGCTGGGATCCTCATGGCACCGGTTTCGGGCGTCACAAGTTGGTATCGTAGCCCAGTGTTGACAAGCACTCCCACTAGTCCAGCCTCGTAGGATAACCTTGCCAATGGTCGTTAAGTTTAGAGTGTCAAAACCTATTTTCTAAAATCCGTTGGATAGATCTGATTAGTTCTTATTTTTCTCCTTATCTCTAATCTTGCTCATCTCATCTTTGCGATTTTTGAGTCTTCTCTCTTATTTGAGTTTCTCTGAGTCTTAGGTTCCGACGTGGGTTGGACGATCTCTGCCTTAACCTAATAGGGCCGATCTTTGAAGACCTTCCGACAGAAGAACATTACCGGCGGCTACATCTGTCTGCTCCGTTGACGTCGCCTTTGGTTCTGCGATCCTTCTTCAACTCTTTGTGCCCTGGTTCCGTCGAATCTTCCTTGAGAACGCTTATCAAGATCGCCAATCTGTATTCCTGGAGTTGGATGCATGATTCTCTTATTCATGTACAGAGTAATACTTTGAGTGCGGGATGGAGTCATGACCATACCGACTACTCTTATTATTCGCTCTTGTTACCTGAATTGGTGGATCTGTGTGACTGTTACTCCTTCCTTTGTTTCTCCGGAGTCATCATCGTTATCGGAAGAACGACTTCTTGTTAGTGGTGTCGCCGATCAATATGGAGCAACAATTCTTGTTAGTGGTGTCGAGGAGATCGACACGTCGCCTGAAGACCCGATAGTTCACCTCTCTCCCCCGTACCTTGAGGTGGAACCTCGGGGCGAGGTTCCTTGTTAGTGGTGTCGATTGTAACGGCCCCAGGTAGTACCCCTAATAGATTTGTTTGTTTTTTTCTTTTCTTTTGTGCATCATCATGCATCATGCATCATAGCATCCATGTCTTACAAAATAAAATTATTTTATAAACCCTAAACTATTTTCTTCTCCCTCTCATATGGTTTTATAAAACTTCCCTTATCTTTTCTTTTAATAACACTCTAACACCAAACCTTCCTAACCAATAAAATTATTTTCAAATGTTTTCAAATTTCAAAATAAAATTTTGTGCTGCTTTGGTTTGGTTTGAAATGGTTTTCAAAATCTGGTTTTAAAACAAAGAAAGAAAAAGGTTTGAAAATCTCCCTTGGGCTCCCTCTCTCCCTAGCCCATTTTCTTCCCTCCACCTCTCTAATCCGGCGGCCCATCTTACTTCCTTCTTCAGCCTGAGGCGGCCCAGCCCACTGAGCCCCCGTACCCCTTCGCTAGGAGAAAGATCTCCTGTCGCTTTCTTCTTCACGCACGGTGGCGTGACCACCACTGCACATGGTTGCCTCACCCACCTGCTCCCTCTCCCCTTTTATTCCCCTTCCCCAAAGCAGCAAACCCTAGAGCCCTCCTCCCTCTCGCGCCGCCACCATCTCTCTTCCCCTTTTCTTCTTCCCTCCCATGAACAGAAACAGAGACTGGAGAAAACCCACTGCCACCATCGTCCTCACCATGGCGCCGCCGCTAGAGGCCACCCCTCGCCGAGCCAAGGGTACCAAAAGATGCGCCTTGTCCACCTCTTCATCCTGGTGCAAGGAATCGAGCCGGTGCGCTCTAAATCATCGAGAAAATCGCCGATTCTTCTCCGACTCCGGCAACAAAATCCATCAATTCCGGCCACCCTCGTCCTCCTCCGGCCAAACCGAGAACACCTCCGGCTTCCTCGTGTTCAGGCGCACCTCCGACGGCCTCTACCTCGTCCAGGTTCGCTCCCAGTCGCCGAGTTCATCTCCGACCTGCGAGCTCCGCCATGGCCTTCATCCCCGAGCTTCGCCTCGTCTACCTCAAAGCACGACGCGCCTCGTTCCGTACAACCAGTGAGCAGCAACGTGGTGGTTCGACCTCTACTTCCGAAACTAGACATCCCGTGTTCAACTCCCCATGGTGTCCAATTTATTCCAACCTTTTTCTTCCTTTTGCTTCAGATCTTGCGAACAGAGCTGCTTCATTTTGGTCAGAGCCGTTCCAAAATCAACATCACCAGCAGGCCGGCTGGTTCGTTCCTTTGACTTCGATCAGAAGGTTCTGAGATCAAATCCCAGTGGAGACTAATTAACACCAACCTTCTTTTTGTTTGCTTCCCCTCCAGATCCGCTGATGGGCCTAGCCCAGTTCTGTCCGACGCAGCTTGCTCCCCACGCGGCCCGAATCTACCCATCGCCGATGCACAGCAGATCCGGCCCAGGGCATTGCAGGTCCGGCCTAGTTCGCCCGTGTTCCTTTGTTTTTGCTGAAAATGTTCAAATCTTGCGAAAATCATATCTCCTAAACCGTAACTCGAAATAAAACATGTTATATATGAAAACTGACCAGAAAAATGTGCTGAACATGAATATGCCATCCATGCTTGCTGTTGCATCATGCATCATATAATTTCGTGCTAGTTTGCATTATCACCTAATATGGAACATATGGAATATGTGGGATATTATATAAATGATGTCCCGGTTCCATTTAACTTTGAAGTAGCGCACCCTTGCCATGCTATGCCATGCTAACAACCACTTAACTTTGCCGGTAGAAAATGCAACTCGAACTCTAATTTGTTTGTTCGGGATTCCGATCCCGCTTAATCCAGATAAGTGCATCGCATCATATCCGCCATGTCATGCATATCATCTTGATCATGCCGATTCTTATTCCGTAGTTGTAAGACTTGCATCCGTTGTGTGTACCAGCATTTGCTTCTTCCCGGATAGGATCACGAAGTGTTGATGTGAGATACGACGAGTTCTCCGACAAGTTCTTCTGCAGCTTTCACAGGCGAGCCCCTCTCTTCACCTATTTACTCTCTCCTCGCATTGCTATCCATATGTTGCGCTTCTTTATCGAGTTACGTGTCCTATTCCACTTGTTTACCCTAATAATCCTATATGTATCATTCCTTACCCATAGCCGTTGTTTGATGTTTGAGCCTTGCGAGTCGTAGGCGTGTTTAGGCTCTGTTGTTTATCTCGATCTGATATCGGGATATGTTGGGTTGTTGGGAGGTTATCATATGCTATATCAGTTGTTGGAGATTCACATGCTTTACTTATTTGTTAACAACTAAAATTGTAAGCAGAGGCATCTGTGAGCCCCTTTGCGAAAGCATCGGAACTTTGACTTGCTAATGTCCCCTAGGACCCGAGTTCTTGTTATCTGTTCCGAGATTGAGCGCTCTACCCATGCGTAGGGATTCACTGGGACCCCCCTCACCCATTACCTTTTCTCGAGTTAGTTGAAAAGGGGGCCACAACCTTGGTTTTATTTGGCGCATGCATGTTTATTACCGTTGCCTTCGGGTGTTTACTTCTCGTTGCCTTCGGGTGGTTTATTTCTGTATCGCACCGCATAATTGCTAGACGACTTATCTAGTGCTTGGCCGTTAGTGCCCGCCTAGATGCCTACGCAACCTCCGGGTCCGTCTCGGAGTACGGCCGACTTCGTCACGGTAGCTTAGTTGGGTGGCCCCCTAGACTTTCTCGTTGAACCGGGAACGGTCTTGTTGTGAGACATCGCCCGTAAGAAGCGGGTCGAGCATGCGTATGGTTACATTTGGGCAACCCCGCAGGTGTACATCTTATCGATAAGCCGTGTCCGCGGTTATGGACGACTTGGAATTGTATAGCTTGATCATAGAACAACTTACACCGTTATCTTGTTGCTAATAATCTCGCTAATAACTTGCGTAGTAATATAGCATTACTACAACCGTTACTCAATAAAATTTGTCCACCGTTGAGTGCCTTTTACATTGCCTCTTCGCAATCGTTGGAGGGGATATGTGTAATCGACCGGGTTATGTTTGTGTAGTATTTCACATGTTACCTTATGCGCTCTCTTATCTTATCCGAGTAGACGGATGTTGTAGTGTGTCTCTATTGGTTATAGTTTTGTCGCCGCTAAACCTACCATATAGCCCCAGTGCGATATATATTTATACTCGCTTCGGCGAGCATAGCCATTTCTAAGTCTCGCTAAGTACGTGCCGGAGTTCGTTCCTTGGTACTTACTCTCGCCTTTCCTTTTTCTCTTTGCTTCCTCCCTTTGTCTCGCAACCGATGGCCCGACTTTGACAGTACGAGATGACGACGTTAGCAAGGTTACCCTTCCGCTTGGCTCCGGGCAGGGTTATGGACGCCACTGGTTATTTTCAGGACTCTTAGTCCAATTTGTATCTTGTCCGTACTCGGACGTATTCGATCTTCTGTATGATTTGGATCTTTGTACTGTATATTTGTATCTTGACTCGTTGGAGTCTTTGTTGTAATATATGTATCTTGTGGGCTCTATTGTAATCCTGTTGTAATGTTACCGCTCGTGTTAATTCCTCTGGCATCACGTGTGTGATTCGTCGCGCACGTCGTGTCGGAGGGCGTCTCTGAATCGATATCGTGCGGATTTCAGCGGGTTCGCTGGGATCCTCATGGTACCGGTTTCGGGGCGTCACACTCTTCAGTTAATTTTTTCTGACGTATGGGGTCATGCACCTACATCTATGGGTCGCCTTGACTATTATGTAAGCTTCATCAATGATTATAGCAAGTTTATTTAGATTTATTTAACGGATTTCTATTTTCGTGCCCTCCGGTCCTTAGTTGTGCTCAGTTTTCCCCGGCCGCTTAGTTTTTCCTCAGTTTTCCCCAAGCCCTTGTCTGAAACCCTCACAAGGAGCTCGGACGGGAGGAATCCCATTAAGTTGACCGTTAGTGGGGCCGCTGTTGGTGCCCCGTAGTGGACACGTCTCCACTTATCCAGATCATCAATCGTGGGACCCACAACTTGTCCACGTTAGCGCGCTGGACCCACAGCTTACCCAGTTGACCGTTGCAAAATGGGAGCCCGAGCCAGCCCCGCGCCCGTGCCCGTGCCATTGCTTCCCTTTTCTTTCCCCGCGCCCCATTGTTCTCCTTCTCCGCCAGCGGCAGCCCTTCTCCGGCAGGCGGGTGATGTTTAGTTTCTCTTCGACCTCCCGTTCTTCATGGTCGCAGCATGGACCCGTGCCTTTGACAAGATGCCCCGACCGCCCACGCCAGGAGCTTCTGAAGTGGTCGATCTGTAAGACGGACGACAACGGCAACCATGGACATGAGTTCCTTGCATGCGAGAGCTTGCCATATAGAGAGGGGGATAAGGTTAGATCTCGCTCCAATTTCTCTGTTTTCTCTGGATTTTCTTGTTATTCCCTCAAATTTGGGATTTAGGGTTCACGCTGTTGTTTTAAGATCCTGAAGATATGCGGGTATTTCGAGTGGATCGATGTGTACGTTCAGAGGCTTCAATTGTAGGAATCAATTGGCGCTATTCGGGAGCGCAATTTGGGAGGGGGGACTTGATGTAGAGAATGCGGCGGAGAGAGGAGCCGTTCCGATTATGCCTAATGCTCCCAATGCAGAACTGGTGGAAGTGAAGGGAGAACTGAAGAAAGTGAACAAGCAGTTAAGGCAGCTGAACGAGTTGAAGAAGCAAGCTAATCTGATGGCTGGTTGTTTTTTTTGTTGTATAATTGCGATCGGCTTCTTATCATTGCTCATCAGGCGCTAGAAGTTGTTACAAGGGATCCCTTGTTACAAATCCATTATTCAGTTACATGTACTTGTAGTTGTTTTCAAAGTTAGTGTGTGCATTCACCGAAATTACCAAAAAAAATACGTGTTAGGGAATATAGGAATGCTAAAGATAGTTGATAATTGTTAGAGGGGTGACAAATAATGCATTCACCGAAATCCCACAAATATGTATGTCTCATGTTTATACCAAAATTATACCACTTTTGGGACGTTTCAAATAACCAAAACTATATTCCCTAAAATAAAAGGAATGCTAAAGAAAGTTGATAATTGTTAGAGGGGTGATAAATAATCCATTCACCGAAATCCCCCTAATATGCCAAATATGTATGCCTCATGTTTATACCAAAATTATATCACTTTTGGGTCGTTTCAAATTACCAAAACTATATTCCCTAAAAGAAAACGAATGCTAAATGATACGGGCATGGAGGCCTATGTGGAGCCCAGATTCAGGACTCCACCAGCTTATTTATCCTAGTTTATGTAATGGTCATATGTGGGCCAATTAGGGTTTTTAATAAATTGAGTCAGTTTGGTTTGGGCCTGTCCAAACCAAGGTAGAGAGGCCCACTAGGGGCTGGCCGGCCACCCCACCCCTCATATAAGTGGAGGTGCGGCTAGGGTTAGAACCAGAACAAGTTTAGTCTGAAGATTAGGGTTTTCCCCATTGCGTGTGTTCACGTGTATCAACCCTCCGGGGGTACGGCGCTGCCGTTTATCTATATTATTCGTTCCGAAGGTTCTTGTGTTCATCAAGGATTGTCTAGCTCAGGTTTGAGGCGTATCGTTCATCGATCCGTTGCTTGCTGGATTCGTTCCCTCTTCTCCAGGCTGCGTTCATCGCGTTGTTGGGAGGATTTACTACCCCAGGTTCTCGCTGTGAAAGATCGGGCTTCAACCTTGGAGGATCCAGTGGGTTCCTCCCTTATCATGTGGTATCAGCTTTCTGGGTTGCTCACGGTGAGGTTTTGTTGATCGATCTCTTTGGATCGGTTTGCATCGGAAAATATTGGCTCTAGATCGGAGGAGTTTGGCTCTTGGTCGAAGGAGGTTGATTGGAGAAAGTTTGGCGTTGTTTGGTGCAGTTTGGAGGTCATCCATGGCTGTTTTGGAGGTCAAAATCGCGAAAATTCGCGTCTGGAATGGGGAAGAAGAAGACGTTTCGCGACGCGCCCCGGTGCTAGGGCCGGTTGACCCGACCCAGGACCGGCCGGGCCGGTCAAACAGTCGGTCAACCGGGCTACAGGCCGGACCCAGCCGGCCTAGACTGGGCCACGGGCTGATGCCAACCGGCCCTTTATCGCGCTGCTACCGCCTGCCGGTTCCTGAGCCGGTCCGACCGGTTCCTGTGCCGGTCCGACCGGTTCCCGTGCCGGTCCGACTGGTCCCGAGCCGGACCAACCGGTCCACAGGCCGGTTTGACCGGGTCCCAGTGCTGGACCGACCGGTTTCCGTGCCGGTTCGAGCCGGCTCCGGGCGGCAAAGCTATCGCTCGGTTCTGTTTCTTCGGCGATGAAAACCAGTGCTGCCGCTGATATTTTTGTTGTTCCGTCTACACTTACATTACAAGTGTGTGCTCTGGGTTGGAAGGCGGACATCTACTATGACTACCTCGGTATGAGGACGGGTAAACCATTTGATGCATCTATAATCAAGTGGAGGTTGTCTAGTTCCACGACACCTATGGAATTTCAGATTTGCGAGTCACATATGGACGGTGGTTTTGAGAGATGCAAGGCCTTGGATAGTACGTTTGGTGGCCAAATTGAATTTGATCTTGCATACAGGCGTGTTGATGATGTTGTGGCTAGTTGGTACCGTAATGCTCTCATAGTTCAGGGTATCATTGGTCTACGGTCTAGTTGGGCAGATTTCAAGCGGTTTCTGCGTCATAGCTTTAAGTGTGCACGCTTGAGTACGCCGGTGGTGTGCTCTAACACTACCGTGGAGGAGGTTGTTCCAGTACAAACAGTCACTGAGGAGAGGAAACCTGGCTCTGATACCAAGAGCACTGTTGTGACTGTTGCGGAGGATGTACCATTGAGTGGGCTGAATATGCAACTCAAGAAGGTACAAGATGATGCTTGCAAGACAGTTGACAAGGGTCAGCGGTGGAGTTTGTTTCAGACTCAGTGCTTTATCAAGGGCAAGGCTTGCAAGTTGATGATTGATGGTGGTAGCTGTACTAATGGCATTAGCAAGGCGATGGTGGCAGCGTTGGGGTTGTCTACATGGCGTCTTCCCTGAACCTAAACGTCTTGAGTGGTTGAATAGCTGTGGTATGCTGAAGATTACTCACAAGGTGCGTGTGCCATTTACAGTTGATGATTATGTTGATAAGATAGAGTGCGATGTGTTGCCATTGGAGGTGTGTGGATTGCTACTTGGGCGTCCTTGGCAGTATGATCGCAATGTGACACATGCTAGGCGAGCAAATACATATTCTTTTATGCATGGTGGCAAACAACGGACTTTGAAGCCTATGGGTGATGATCATATCAAGTCCGATGTGGAGTTAGTGGTGCGTAAGAAGAAGTTGCACAAGCCTAAAGTGCAAGAAGAGGTGCATGATGTTCCAAGCATTGATATTGGTGATGTTTCAGCCCATGCCCGTAGATCACAAGTCAGCTTCTTGTTGGTGACAAGTCGGAGGAAGCTACACTTGTTGTTGATGTGGATGTTTCAAAGCATGTGCTACGGCTCCAGCTTGTGTTGATGCTAGCATACGGACCGATGATGTTTGTGTTGATGATGTTTCGAGACATGTGGCGCAGATGCGCGTGGGAGGAGTGGGAGGCGAGTGTGTCGCGTGGAGACAGGTGCGGCCGGCACTACCGTGCTAGGAGTATCGCAGTCCGGCTTTTCCGCGACACCACGGATGCATCGAGGCAAGGATGGACGTGTGAGACATCTATGTGGCCCGGAATTACACATATTGTGCAGGGTCATGTGCAAGGTGACACGAGGGTCCATCAAAACCTCGCAAGAAGAAGGAATTGGCGCCAAAGTCCAAGCTCATGTGGAGAAGAAAGGAGGCGCCAAGTGCCGTATCAAGTCGAGAAGGCCGCGAGGGAGGATGTGGTGTGGAAGGCAAGCAAGACTTGAGGACGGCGAGGACGTGTCATGTTCATATCACGTCACCTTTTCCGTAAGACCCTCACGCGTTGGGGACAACGCTTCTTGAAGGGGGAGGATGATACGGGCATGGAGGCCTATGTGGAGCCCGGATTCAGGACTCCACCAGCCTTATTTATCCTAGTTTATGTAATGGTCATATGTGGGCCAATTAGGGTTTTTAATAAATTGAGTCAGTTTAGTTTGGGCCTGTCCAAACCAAGGTAGAGAGGCCCACTAGGGGCTGGCCGGCCACCCCACCCCTCATATAAGTGGAGGTGCGGCTAGGGTTAGAACCAGAACAAGTTTATTCTGAAGATTAGGGTTTTCTCCATTGCGTGTGTTCACGTGTATCATCCCTCCGGGGGTACGGTGCTGTCGTTTATCTATATTATCCGCTGCGAAGGTTCTTGTGTTCATCAAGGATTGTCTAGCTCAGGTTTGAGGCGTATCGTTCATCGATCCGTTGCTTGCTGGATTCGTTCCCTCTTCTCCAGGTTGCGTTCATCGCGTTGTTGGGAGGATTTACTACCCCAGATTCTCACTGTGAAAGATCGGGCTTCAACCTTGGAGGATCCAGTGGGTTCCTCCCTTATCACTAAATATAGTTGATAATTGTTCGAGGGGTGACAAATAATGCATTCACCGAAATCCCACTAATATGTATGCCTCATGTTTATACAAAAATTATACCACTTTTGGGACGTTTAAAATAACCAAAACTATATCCCAAACTATATTCCCTAAAAGAAAAGGAATGCTAAAGAAAGTTGATAATTGTTAGACGGGTGATAAATAATCCATTCACCGAAATCCTCCAAATATGAAAAATATGTATGCCTCATGTTTATACCAAAATTATACCACTTTTGGGCCGTTTCAAATTACCAAAACTATATTCCCTAAAAGAAAAGGAATGCTAAAAATAGTTGATAATTGTTAGACGGGTGACAAATAATGCATTCACTGAAATCCCACAAATATGTATGCCTCATGTTTATACCAAAATTATACCACTTTTGGGACGTTTCAAATAACCAAAACTATATCCCAAATTATATTCCCTAAAAGAAAAGGAATGCTAAAGAAAGTTGATAATTGTTAGAGGGGTAATAAATAATCCATTCACCGAAATCCATCAAATATGTATGCCTCATGTTTATATCAAAATTATACCACTTTTGGGACGTTTCAAATAACCAAAACTATATCCCAAACTATATACCCTAAAAGAAAAGGAATGCTAAAGAGAGTTGATAATTGTAGAGGGGTGACAAATAATGCATTCACCGAAATCTAGTTTTTGCGTGAAAAGTAATGGCTACAAGAAATAGGTGATGGTTTATCATATTTTTGCGTGAAAAGTAATGCCTAAAAGAGTTTATAATTTTTAGCGCGTGAAAATAATACAGAAAACCAAACTTGCTGAATCTGGTGGCAAACTGGGTATTTAGCATACATAGAGGGTGGAAGCTAGCCGCCGACACACGGAGAGGGTGCTGGCCCCGATCAGAGAGAGAGGGGTTATCCTGCCCGTTAGATCATACGATCAACGGTCGGCGGGCACGATCCGCGTGACAAGGGCTAGACCAATCAGGGCAAGGTTGGGCGTCTGTGAGAATTTGTGAAGGGAGAGGGCAAAACTGAGTAGTATCAAGAAACCAAGGGCACGTGAGCAGTAAACAGACTAAGCGATTCAAATATGACATTTAAAAAATGGAAAATGCTTGTTTTGTACAATGTAACCAATCTTGGCCTACCTCAAACTATTTGGAATACAAATATACATGAGTGTGAAAATTGTGGCCTAATTCAGACAAAATATGTTTTGGGGAAAACTGTTTTGGGAAAGGCTTATTGTGGAAAGCCATGCACCTTCATAGCTACTGGGTGATTTGAGAAGTGGCAATTTATGGTAAAACTTGATTTATCTATGATTGTTATGGTTCCCATCGTGGCAGGTCGCGTAAGAAGACTCCATGAGTAAGTGCCACTATGGTTTTATCTTTTTGGAATTTTTTGCACATTAAATGACTCATTTAACTAGCTTAATCTCATTTGTTGACTCTCTCTTGACCAGCCACTTGAGGGTAAAACTGAGTATATTGCACTAGCTAGTATTAGCACTCAGGGGAAAAACTGAACACACAAAAAATGCTAGTATAAGACTCAAGGGTATACCTGAGTATATCTAAATTTCGAGGGTTAGACTCGAGGACGCCTGTTGCGGTGCAGAAGTGGAAGACGTGCTATTATTGACGCTTAGGACGCGGGTCGCGGTGCAGAAGTTGAAGACGTGCAATCGTGGATGCGTGTCGCAGTGCAGAAGTCGAAGACGTGCAGACGTGCAAACGTGCACGCGTAGGACGCGGGTCGCATTTAGGACCCCTCGCCTTTATAGATGTCTCTCCATGTTCGCCTCCTCGCACTATCTCACTGTTACTCTCACTCCCTCACGCAACGCCACCTCTCACGTCCCATCATCTTCTCCAAAGCAAAAAAAAACCTCTCCCTCTCTGCCGGCGATGGACAAGGAGAATGCGAATACGTCCTCCGTCCTCGATGTCGTCCCCTCTACGGCCATCGCCGCCGCCGGTGCATTGGCGGCTCCCGCTGGTGCATCGGAGGCTGCCGCTGGTGGCGGTCAGATCCCGCCGGAATGAGACCCCTATGAGAAGGTGTCGTACATTTGTCCGGCGAACCCCTACGACACCTACATGGACGACCCTTGGGACGAGGTAACTATGGTTTGCTCCCTTGTTGTTCCCCTTTCCTTTTTAACCCTATTTTTGATGGTTCCCTAGTAACTATTAGTGCCGATCTGTAGGTAGGATGAGTATTAGGTTAATATTTGCGCCGGTTTTATTCTATTTTGATTTGATCCCTTCTTGATTTATGCAAGTAATAATGGGATCTCAATCAGTTAAGATTTGGGGTTAAGATTTGGGTTCGGTGATTCGGTTAATTTATGCAAGTAATCATGTGATCTCAATCGGTTAAGATTTTGGGTTAAGATTTGGGGTTCGGACGTTAGGTTAATTTATTCAGATCTGAAATTTATTTCTTTGCCTATGATGAATAGTTGGGCACAAATTTGTACAAGGCGGGTACAGCGAACCATTGCTGTGTACAAATCTGTTGTGCATTAGCTTTGGTTCGCTAACCCCGTTCCTGTAGATATATAATCGTGTTCAATCTAACTGAGGCTGACTCTGTTTTTTCCTAACTTTGTTATCATGCACGTTACGTCATTGTTGTAACTTATTCACTCATAGTTTCCGTTTGATATGGATCAGGTGTCTAGCAGCGATATCGGCAGCGACAAGGAGGATCAGCACACCAAGGCTCCTGAGCAGTGCCGCGGAGGCTGCAGAGTCGACTCGGCCCGCCTCCTACTTCGCCAAAGGTTTCTACAAGTGCCCCTTCTGCACTAGGAGACAAGGCGGCACCGACTTCAACTGCCTCCTCACGCATGCCGAGGACATCGGAAGGACCTTCCCCAAAGTCGGCGCGACAGTGAACGACTACGCCTTCCACGCCAAGCAAAAGACGCTCGGCATTCAACTCCGCAACTTCCAGCGGGTGGAGATCGCCGCCGGGCGCATGCCTCCGATCAAGCCCAAGGTGCCCAAGATCAAGGGACAGGGGAGCAAGAACTGGAGGAGGAGCCAGATGGAGTAGGCGGAGTCCAGGATGTGTGCTGCTGCTGCAAAGCAGCTTTTTATTTTGTTGTTGTTAATATGTTGGTGTTGTGAAGAACCTAAGAACCTGTTATTATGTTGGCTGCTATATGCAACTTATTATCTATCCCTATTCTACTATACTTTGTTTGCCCTACTTTGTTTTCTCGATTTATTATGACGGTGTGAATTTATCGTACATTACCATCGAGATTTGCTTCTAGATTTAACTAGATACTCTCTCCGTTTAGAAATATAAGATTGTTTATATGTTTTTAGAGTGGACTGCATTCAAACTATAAAGAGTGAATCTACACACTAAAACCTATACTAGATACAAACTAAAGTAGATGAATCAAAGAAAAAATAAAAACATCTTATATACATGCACGGATGGAGTACATATGAACCAAGATAGGTGAGGTCATTAATATGGACTAGAGGGAGTACTAGATTTGCTGCCATATTGGCAAAAAATGAGGGCCAAAAGGCACAAATAATTGAAGAAAGACAGAAATGGAAGCTTCTCTAGATTTGATAATAATTTGGTGAAAAATGACAGAGAGTGAAAGAGGGGAAAAAGGTGATCTTAAAAGGGACCCCTCTTAAAAATGCCAATTTGGGCCGAGAGAGACAGAACCCAGCTACCAAACGCGGCCTCGTCCTATCCCACGCGGTCCCTTTCTACCAGCTCCATGCGACACGGCCCCACACGACGTGGCCCCACACGTCAGCACAGAACGGTCAACTAAACGGGAATCCTACCGTCCGAGCTCCTTCTGCGGGTTTCAGACAAGGTTTTGGGGAAAACTGAGGAAATACTAAGGAGCTAGGGAGAACTGAGTACAACTAAGGACCTGAGGGCACGAAAATAGAAATCCCTTTATTTAATACGGTCTCAAATAGGAGTTTTATACATACATGGTATGGCTGGTTAGCCGTAACATTTAATGCGATCTCAAACAGGAAAATGTCGTGATTTGTAGTAACTCGTACTCTACCTTCATTCTGATAATTAAGGGTAGATATAAGTGTATCGAAGGCCACATAAAAATTGCATTCAAATAATCTTGTCTAGAAATGCTAGATTTGCGCCACAATATTTATGGCGACTGGAGGGATGATGAATAGGGGTTTAAGAAAATTACTGCAAATCAAAACAGATGTGTACAATCTTCAAGCTGATTGCAGACTAGAAAGCCAAACAAATATGCATCGGGTGAAGTACCGGAACAGAATGCAACAGAGGGAATAGATCAGATTCTTCAACTAAATGAACATATCGAACAACTGGGAGAAAGTATGGACGAAGGTAAAGATTGGAGACGACTATATCTCTTCCTTTCTCTTTGTTTCCCAAGTTTAAGGTGTTGGCGCCACCATGATATGAGAGGCTATGCACCCACGCATGTACCCCAAGTCCACCAGCACCACCTCATGGTTCACAAGCAAGTAACCTGGAAATAGGCCAAAATGGTCATTGCGCCTGTCCCTAGCCGGATTGGTTGGCCTGCGTTGTGAGCTTTTTTTAGATAATGAACGCTTTATTACTCATAAGAAGCAATTATATCCGACCTCTGCATAGTTAAGATGCACACAGCCGTTCAACATGTCTCAAAAGTCTGGAAAGCTAAAAAAGACGAATTACATAACAGACAGAGTGAATGTAAAACGCCTAAGATGAAGGCGGAGGCCCAATCCGTAGATTATGCTGTCACCCATGTAGGGAAAAAGTATCCCTCGCCGTGTTCTCCAACCATGTACATACCTCCGTAAACAGGTCGTGGTTCTCCACCTTCTGTAGCGCAGACCACAAACGGAGAGTAGATGTACATCAGTATCTAACCTGCAGGAGAGAGCAATTCTTGTTATTAAAAACTTTGTCATTTCTACACAGCCGTAGCGACCATATCATGGCAAGCACCTCCACCCTAATAAACGTTCTAAATCTGTGATCGATCCCAAGAAGCCAATTACCAAAGATGTTGGCCACACTAGTTGGGGGATATAGATCAGAAGCTACTTGGATGCATGACCATATAGATCTGGCAAAGCGACATTGGAAGAACAAGTGCTTAATCGTCTCATTTTGTTGACAAAAAAGACACTGCATATTCCCATGCCAATTTCGTTTCACAAGATTATCTTTGGTTAGGATTACTCCTCGACGCAAATACCAGCAAAAAATCTTAATTTTTAGTTGTATCTTCATCTTCCAAATCATCTTGTTCTTATCAACTGGTATTTCTGGTTGGATAATGACATTGTACAAAGAAATTACAGAGAATTTTCCATTGAATTGTAAGTTCCAATGAAATTTATCTTGCCCTTCCAACAACTGAATGGATTCCAAACGCAACAGTAAGGCGTTCCATGCAAGAAGTCTTGAAATGATTAAATCTCGTCTAAACATCACTGTCGGAGGTGAGGTTACCATTACTAAGCAATGGTATCACTTTTTTTTTAAAAGGAATACGGTAGGGGAAGCCCCTACAGTGATTTTATTTTTTTAAAATAATAAGAACCCAAGTTCGCGTCCCTGGGGACTTGAACCTGGGTGGCTAGGTTGTACATCCACTTCCCTAACCAAGTGAGCTAGGCTCACTTCTTCAATGGTATCACTTTTGCGACGAACAATGTTGTATAACGCTGGATATTGTTCAGAGATAGGCCTATTCCCGAGCCATGTATCCTCTCAGAACCGTATCTTCGATCAATCCTTAATAATGAAAGTACCATATCTGAAGAAAAAATTCTTCATTGCTACTAGGCCAGCCCAAAAATGTGAATCTCCTGGTTTTCAAAGGATCTGGGATAACGCTTTGTCGCCTATGTACTTTCTTCTAACCATGGTCTGCCATACGCCATTTTCGGTTAGTATCTTAAATAGCCACTTAGCCAATAAGGCTAAGTTCTTGACTTCAAGGTCGTGAACTCCTAGCCCACCCATATCTTTAGGTCGGCATACAACAGACCACTTGATCAGTCGATACTTCTTTTTTTCACTGTCCCCATGTCAAAAGAATCTCGATCTATAATAATCGAGCTTGTGTAATACACCTTTTGGCAGAATGAAGAAGGAAATCATATACATCACCATATTGGTGAGTACTGAATTAATAAGAACCAATCTTCCTCCAAGGGATAGCATTTTACCTTTCCAACTACTAAGTCTCTTCTGAAGTCTTTCCTCGACTAGTTTCCACTCAGCCATCGTTAATCTCCGATAATAAATCGGGATACCCAGATAGTTGATAGGAAACTAGCCTAGCCCACAACCAAACAGTTCCGAATATTCGGCGACTGAGTCCTGAGCATCGCCAAAACAGAACAATTCACTTTTATGGAAGTTTATTTTGAGTCCTAATAAATGCTCAAAAGCAGCCAAAATCAGCTTTAGATTTCGAGCTTTATCAAGATCATGTTCCATAAATAAAATTGTATCGTCGGCATATTGAAGGATTGATAAACCCCCATCTACAAGATGTGGAATCACTCCTTCAATTTGGCCATCAGTTTTAGCTCGTTCGATCAATATAGTGAGCATATCCGCCACAATATTGAATAAAAGTGGTGATAGAGGATCGTCTTGGCGTAAACCTTTTCGTGTCTGGAAGAAGCATCCCGTATCATCATTGACACGAATCGCTACACTTCCTCCATACACGAAATTATCGATCAACGCTCTCCACTCCGGTGAAAAACCTTTCATCCTGAGTGTCTGATGGAAAAAAGACCAGTTGACTTTATCATAAGCTTTCTCAAAATCAAATTTTAAGATTACCCCATTCATCTTTTTGGTATGCAGTTCATGTACTGCCTCATGTAGAACCACAACCCCATCTAGGATATTGCATCCTTGCATGAAAGCGGTTTGCGAAGGCCTTACCACATGATCAGCCATTGTATTCAGTCTAATGGTAGCTACTTTCGTGAATAACTTGAAACTTACATTTAAGAGGCAAATGTATCTATATTGTTGGATCCTTTCTGCCTCTTTAACTTTGGGTAACAAGATAACCTCACCAAAATTTAGACGGAATAATTCTAGTTGTCTAGCGTGTAAGACACTGAACATTTCTAGAAGATCCTCTTTAATGGTATCCCAGAAAATCTGATAAAATTCAGCAGGGAAACCATTAGGACCCGGGGCTTTATTATGTTCCATTTGGAAAACTGCTTCATGAACTTCCTCCTCCAAATAAGGGGTTGTTAAGATAGCGTTCTCCTCCTGTGACACTTGGGGTATGTCTGCTATTTGGGACTCATCGAGAGTGAAGGAACTCTCATCTGGAGGACCAAATAAGCTCTTGTAATAATTAGTAATGTAGGATTTGAGTTGTTCATGGCCTTCAATTAGACCCTCATCTTGTACCAGAGATTGGATACATTTTTTCCTGTGATGGCCATTGACAATCCCATGAAAATATCTCATATTGGAATCTCCTTCCAGGATGAATTGGGCTTTTCAACGCTGGTACCATTTCAACTCTTCTTCCCGAAGAAGACTCGCTATCTGAGTATTAGATTGAATTTTTAAATCCAACTCAATGCTCGTTAACGGTCTCACTTCAGCAAGCGCTTCTAACTCATCAATGATAGTCGATAAGCGAAACTTCTCCTTTTTAAGAACACCGGCTGTATGACTCGCCCATCCAGAAAGGTGTTTGCGAACTGCTCTCATCTTTTTATTCCACCTTAGAACCGGATTGGTGGCATATACTGGTCTTTCCCATACATTGTTAACCATCTCGTGAAACACTTCCCGTTGTAACAATCCAAGTTCAAACTTAAATGGTTTCTTCGACAGCGGTCTTGGTAACCTGGTAGTTAAAAGTATAGGAGCATGGTCCGATAGTTTTTCGATACGTTCTAGAGCACGCACTGACACCATCGGGTATTTATCCTCCCAACTGGTGTCCATCAGCACGCGGTCTAGCTTCTCGTATGTTGGGTCAGGTAAACTGTTAGCCCATGTAAACTGATGGCCAACCATCTTAACCTCTCTCAAGTCTAAGCTATTGATGACAGCATTAAACAAGAAAGGCCAGTGACAGAGAAAGGACCTTTACTTTTCTCATGGCGGAATCTCAGCAAATTGAAATCACCCCCTATGATAATAGGGTATGGATCGTCATTTGCAAGATTCACAAGCTCACGTAAAAATTTAGCCTTAAAGTTGTCCTGGGTCGCACCATAAACGGAGACCAGACTCCAAATGAAGTTATCAACCCTATTCCGAATAGTGAGTTTGATATGACACTCACCATCAGAATTAGCCAAAACTTCCATGGAATCCGTCCGGACTCCAATAAGCAAGCCACCGGACCTACCTCTAGGTGGGCGAGAAAACCAGTCAAAGTCTAATCCTCTAGATAACCGGTTTAAGAAACTTTGAGAGTAATCACGCTTACCCATCTTGGAAATAGCAATAAAATCTAAATTATAGTCCTTACAACAATCGGCAATTGAGAGTGCTTCGCCAAGTCACGAAGATCTCTCCTATTCCTAAACATGTCATTCATTTATAAACTATTTTAGATTTTGTAGCTACACCCGACCTATGCTTCTTTTTCATTTCAGTGGAAGACTTAGAAGATCTTCTAGAGGCTTTTAGGTCATAAAATGACTCTAACCCCGACTTTTCTAATTCCACCCCCAAAATACCACCTACTAGGGTAGAAAGAAGACGACCATCTGAGATGACATCGTCTTCCTCCTCCTCTAGAGAAGATAGTTCAGCCGCTGCCGAAGCCTTCGGAATTACCGTGATATGGTCATATTCCAAATGCCTCAAGACATTGGCCGACACCGAAATCTCCTCCGAAGTGCGACCCAAAGAAACGCCTACACTACCCAACGTGGAAGAAATTTTGGAATCTGAAAATCTAGTAAAAGATGTGGAGGAAGACTTCGTACCTGACGCATCCAGGTTCTTTGCCGCCTTCTGCAACATATCCTCGTCCGTAACCCCGGGCCCGTCCTCAGCCGTCGCGTACCGCCACTCCTCCTTAACTCAGGCTGATGAGTAGGAGGAGGGTGAGTAGGCTGTGGACCAGGGGTATCTCCACCGAAGAGACGAAAGGCGTCGACGACCGAGGTGAGGAGGGGGTAGGCAGTGTAGACCCCCCTCGACCACGGTCTGAAGACGCAAGCGGCTGGGCCCCCGTAGGCGAAAGGTTAGATGGCGTAGGCGTTGTAGAAGCCCCACCGTCACGGAGGCACCCGCTAGCCTGCGTTGTTTGGTTTTCTGCACGAGCTAGCCTGCGTTGTGAGCTAGCTCGTGCAGAAAACCAAACATGCCCTAGGTACACATTGTACAAAATTCTAGTTACCGATCGACAATTTCTTGTGTGCTCTCGCATATCTCCACCACAGTGGTCATCAATTATTGAAGATTGACAATGTCTCAGTTTCCCAAGGTTTGTTGCTGATCCAGACCACATGTGTTGGCAGATTCATACGCTAGGTTAAAATAAGTATTGGCGCCATATCTAGATGATGTGGCTACTGGTTAGATCGAGCAATGCTGTTTTGTAAATTGTAATGCCGAGGAAGTCTCGATCTGGGTTTTGTTGGGTGGATCCAGCAATGACAACACCCTTAAAAGCTTAATGTGTAGTTCAGGTGGTTAACAACTTGAGATTGAAAATGTGCTTTGGCTTTTAAGGTCCACTCGTCTGGAGAATTTGAAAAATGTCAACACCTTTATTTGGCTTTGATGAATGACACACCATTATTATTTCATTGACATGTGGTGTCAAGGGCGCCATAAAAAAAATCTTGCATGATGAGTTAATTTGCAGGAGTATACACATAGTTGCGCTTTTGAAAGGGGGGGTTTGCAGCCCACTTTCGCCTCCAAGGCCGCCCATGCCTGTCAATGCCACAAAATGTGTTATTTGTGGCGAAGTGTAAACTAAGATATGCCCATTTTTTTCTTTTTTGGTGATTCAGGTTTGTGTTTGATTTTAAGCGTCACAGTTTTTCGCGCTACGGCCCTAGCACACGACATATCTTATTTATGTATTGTATGTCGTGCAGCATCGACATGGTACAAGTAGTTTGAGACCTCTGTTGTGCACCTTGTAGCATTCTCGTAAAGTCCACGATAATGATTCTTCCATTGTCTAAAAAGGGAAGGCTCACTTGGTAAGGGTATGAGCAATGACATCTACGGACGTTTTCTTACAAAAAATTGTTACGGACAACCACCTGTGGGTTAGCAGATCACACTCCACAAATTAAGGAAGAAGAAAAATCAGGACCAAACACAAGCCACCACGTCAGCCCATAAGATTATTTTGTAGGATGGTTTCGGTAGGTGTAGGATTATTGTTAATTAATTGTCTTAAAGATCCATGCCCTACATGGTTTCTGAATGGAAGACATGCTTTATTCTTAAATTAGTATTATTCGTTACACATGATTCGCAATATACATTCAGCACCATTTATCACATCGGCAGGTAGAATGGCACCATTATTTAATCACACAGACCGCCGTCGCTATAATATTTTGTACCTTTACTTCTTTGGAGTGTTTGCATCCTTCCAGGTGGTATGCGCAAGGGAATTATATGGCCTTCCACCTGCCACATCTTCTTCGTGTATCTGGTTGCTAATTTCTTCCAGGTCGTCGTGTGTGAGCTTCACCTTGAAGGAGTCAATGTTGGCATCTAAATTCTTGATCTTAGTTGTCCCTGAAAATGTAGGAGCATATATATATATTTGTAAGTTACTAGCTAAGTACCCGCGCGTTGCTGCGTGTGAAAAAATGCTGCTGAAAAGTAATATTGTTTGAACGTATTTTTTATTTTTGGAATCCACTCTAGGAATAGTACTTCCTCCTTCCCAGATTAGGATGTCAAAGTCCAACCTCTTAAAGTTTGAGCTACTATATAGTGCAAAAGAATATCAATATCTGCAATGTTTAATAAACATAATATGATAATATATTTTTATGATGGTTCTAAAAATATTAGATTAGGATTATAAATGTTGCCTTTTTTCTATACAGTTGGTCAAATTTTACTTTATCCAAATATTATAGGCAACCTATTTTATAATAGGAGTAATTCACAAAGTGTATTGATGCATGTAGTGTGTGATGAAGTGAAAATTATCTAAGCATCTGAACTCAGTGTATACAATTCGCCTACACCCGCCAAAAAAACAATTCCTAGACTCCTCGCACATGAGAAGAACTATCCGTAAGAGCATCTCTAATACTTCCCGTATAAACACGAACCGAAAACACGGAGTTCGGTCTCCCGAATTTTTCAGTTTCGATGGTTTTAGTCGCCACGCATAATAGAAACCGAAAACGCGAACTGAAAAATGGAAATCAAACGTCACGGAAGTTTTGCTCGGATGAACCATACCAAATGAAAGAAATTTTGCTCCGATCGAGCTACATTCGAACATAATTCTAATCAAAATACTAACTAAACCTACTCCAGCGCGCTAATTTGATCCAAAATTGGTCCCGGGGTTGTCACCGGGGCTCTACGCGCGGCGGAGGAGGAGGTTTTTGGCGCCGGCGACGCCTATGCGATGACGACTGCGGCCACCACGAACGGTGCCGCCTCCGCCGATCTCCCGCAGGTGAGAGTCGGACCGTCTTCCTCGTCATCGTCGTTGTCGCCGCGCGACGGAACCGCCGGCAGTGGCGGGCAGCACGAGCCGGCGGGCGGCGCGTCGGCTTCCCCATCGCGCGCCTCGGAGCGCGCCAGCCGGCGCATGAACCTGCGCGGCCACCTGCGGGCCGCCCGCTTCTAAGCTCTGTCGGAGCACGCCCGCCTCACGCGGGTCCGCCCCCGATCGCACACCTGACGAAGGCGGCGGCGATCCTCTACTGCCGATTCGACCCCTCCTCTACTGGCCCGTCGTGCACGCGCCATTGCGAAGGGTGGGGTGGTGGCGGCGGAGCGAATAAGCCGAAAACGGCGAAGAAATTGCTCGCCGGAGGTGGAGTGGAGACGCGGCGGAGCGGCGACAGCGGTGGCGGGGTAGTAGGGATTTGGAACCCAACTCGCCACCGCGCCCTGTATAAATACGGGGCAGCCGTCCAGTTTCTCGGGGGGGGGGGGCGAACTCATTTTACGGGTCATGCTGCGAGTTCGGGCTTTGTTCTGGGTCTTTTTCGGCCCGAACCCGTATTCTCGCCGGAAAAATATGGGTCCGGTTCATTTTTCGGTTGCTGTTAGAGTTTCTCTAAGCATAAACATATGGAAAAATACATTCTGAACCATGAGGATATTTTCTAAACATGGTCTGTCTTTTGTAAAAGCAAGACTCGCACATGAGAAGAACTATCCGTAAGCATAAACATATGGAAAAAATACATTCTGAACCATGAGGATATTTTCTAAACATGATCTATGATAGTCGTGCCCCTAGAACCTGTGTTTTGTAAAAGCACGTTCCCATATCCTAACAAATCACCCGTACAAGGAAACAAAGCGAACGCATAGCTAAGAAGTTAATGACGCATTCATGGTGCCGTCGATGCTGAAAAAGCATGACGCGCCGCATTCAGTTTATTCCATGTCGTTCGGGTTTTCCATCTAAATTTTCCATCTAAACACTTTACGTGCGAGAGGTACAATCTGGGCCTCCATGGCGATTCAACAGTGGCGGACGCAGGAAAGAATTGGAGGGGGGGGGCACACCTCAAAAAAAAAATTTTGCGCCCACCCAAAATGTGAAATTTCAACCGACGTGCTAGATCTTTCTATAAGATGGTGCTTAAAAAGTTAGGTTATGTTACCGGAATTTATACAACACCTATGAATTGCGACATTAGACTGCCGATTTGCAACTTTAATCTTTCTAGTCTTTTGATAGGTACTTGACAATTTCAACTGAGGTGCGGGATCTTTCTGTAAGAGGATGCTTGAAAAGTTAATTTGTGCTACCGAATTGTAGTTTTCCAGAACAAAAATGCACGCAGCATACCCCTGGAAGGTTAATTTAAGTAAACAACATTTCTGCGCTGAACCAACATAGAAACTAACGGGCTTTCTATAGTTCTGAAGTAGATTGACTAGCCATGAACACTTGGTAACATCAATGGTGGACTCTGAAAGTTCACTTGGATCCATGGAAATCAAACACCATCAATCATTTCAAAATTATTCACCACTTCATCAATGAATCACTGGTTATATAAATTTCATAAACAGATATGGAAAGCATGCAATATCTTATGGTTTAGTTTCTCAGACGAGTGTATCATGAAGCATTTTGGTGTGTGAATTTTGTGGTATCTGGAGAGGGAGGCATCATGCAAAACCTAAATAGTAGAAGGTATTCATGTGAAGAATCCTTGAGTTTAGCATGCAATATCTGCTTTGATGCTTGTTTCTGAAAAAAGTAGCGGAATTTGGCTATAATTGAAACATCAAACATTAGCAATTTTATGTGTTCTTTATCATTATAAGATTTAACATACTGAGAACAGACATACAGAGACATGTACAGAGAGCAGTTCACATGTACAGAGAACAAACATTAGCAGTTCATCATTATAAGACTTAACATACAGCTCAATAGCAGAATAGGGCAGGAATAGCCGAATAGGGGCTCACTTCTGGGAAGATCAGGGCGGCGCTCGGCGTTTAGTGCGGCGGCCGGCGACCGGCGGTCAGTGCGGCACTGCGGCGGCCGGGGCGCCGGGGCTGGGTGACGCCGTGAGGGCAAAGCTGCAGAGGGCGGGCGAGCGCCGGGCGGACAGCCGGACTGAGTCGAGGGCGAGCGGGGCCGACGGGCAGCGGCGGCGCCGGGGCTGGGGCGGCGGCGGTCGGGGCGTGGGGAATCGTGGGGAAGTGCCCAGTGGAGAATGCGATGCGTGAGACTGGAGCCTCGTCGTCGTGACCTCGAGCAGACGAGGCTATCTCCACGATTTGGGCCTTTTTCCATGGGGTATAAGTTGGGCCGGCAGAATTTCTGGGTGGGCCACGGCCCCCCCCCGGCCGCCCCCCGCTGCGTCCGCCCATGGATTCAAGGGAGAAGTTGGGCCTATGGAAAAAATATGTTGGCCCATTTATGACACCAGGCAGTCACCTATTGCAATTTAATAGTAAAGATATTGGTATCCCTTATAGTTCACAACGTTGTCTAAAAACTACATACTCTACTTTTTATCTCAAAGCTAAGGCAAGCAAGACGATCTTAAAAAGATAGGCTACTAGTACTATGTGAATTGACAAGTTGACAAAATCATCCTAGACGGTTAGAGTGGATTCAATATTTTACACTTTAATTCTGCATTTGTGATACCAATTACCCCATTTAAGAAACTTTGGACCCTTTTCATTGATGTGGGTCATTGGCAAGGTGTGAGGTGATGATCAGGTTTTCAGGATATCCCAAAGAAGACGAGGACTGAAACGGATGGAGAAGAGATGACTGGACAAGTGGACATGATTGTCGCTCACACCATCCGAACTTTACACATTGTCACATCAATGTAACATGGTGGTCCTATCTAGCGGTAAGAAAAATGGTAAAATTGGTTACAATCTGGTTCAGAGTTTCTTAGATGAGATACCGCGGTAGAATTTTCACCGAATGGGATAATATCATAATATGCATCACAAATCCAAAATTAAAGGGTAAATGTGGAATTCATCCTTAACAAAAATGGCATGCGTATGTGGTTACAAAACAAAATGGACTAACCAGGTATTGGAACCGTATCATCCCCTTGATGCAAAACCCAAGCTAAAGCTAGCTGAGCAGGGCTGCACTGATGCTTCTTGGCTAGTTGTTCAATTTTCAGATAAAGATGCCTGTTCTTCTCAAGATTTTCTGCCAGAAACCTCGGATGCCGTTGCTGAAAGATATATAGACAAGAACAGGCTAGTAAGCAAACCGAAATAATGGAAACTTGCAATTTCAGGTGGATTGTATGGATAGGTACGAACCAGGCTAGATTGAGCAGACACTTGTTCTGTTACTCCTCTTCCGCCGAAGAACCCGCGGCCAATCGGGCTGTAAGGAACAATTCCAATCCCCAATTCTCTGAATGTGTGTGAGACAGAATTGATCAGTTTCTTGTTTCATGATTCTATTAATCAAGCCATGGAGGAAAGTACAATGTAGAAATCCTCAACCTGCAGAGCGGCACAATCTCGGGCTCGATGTCACGAGCCCACAGAGACCACTCCATCTGCACGGCAGTGATGGGATGCACGGCGTGAGCACGCCTGATGGTGTCCGGGCTGGCCTCCGATAACCCGATGTACCTGATCTTCCCTTCCTCCACCAGCTTCTTCAGCTCGCCGATCTGCAGCACCACCGTTTTCAGCACAAGGACGGGAATAATCCTCATCGATCAGTACTAATAATCCATGAAAATTGGCGGAAGGAGTACCGTGTCTTCGATGGGGATGGTGGTGTCGACGCGGTGCTGGTAGTACAGGTCGATGTAGCCGACGTCAAGGCGGCGCAGGCTGGCCTCGCAGGAGGCGCGCACGTACTCAGGCCGGCCGCACACGCCGGTGGTGCCGTCGGCGCCAGGCCGCATGCCGAACTTGGTGGCCACCTGCACCTGCTCCCGCGGCAGATGCTTCAGCGCCTGAGCCGACCAAGATTGGCACCCATCAGTCTCCGGCGAAATTAACGAGGAAACAAACAGCCCAATCAATACCTTGCCGACGAGGATCTCGTTGGTTTGGGGGCCGTAGACGTCGGAGGTGTCGAAGAAGGTGACGCCGCGGCGGAAGGCGTGCGCGATGATGGCGATGCCGGCGGCGTCGTCCAGCGGCGAGTTGTAGGAGCCCGTCAGACCCATGCACCCGAACCCCAGCTTTGACACCTCCAGTCCCTGGGTGCCCAGACGGACCCGAGGAATCACCGGGCTTTGCTCCATGGCCTCGGAATCGGAAGTGGACTGATTGCAGCAGCAGGACTGAAGTGGAGTCGGGGATAGTGAGATGATGCTAGCGGCCAACTCGTGACCCCGCGTCATGTTTCTTGCTCTGTGGTAGTGTAGGTACCCACTGCACTGGCCACATGGCTTTAGCGTGTTTCCAGAAATCTTTCTCCCGTGCACGGACTTCTGGCAGCATGTTTCGAGAAATGTTTCTCCCGTGCACGGAACTATGGTGCTTTCTTTTAAGACTTTTGCTATTGCACCTACTACACGAACACTAGCAACTAAAAAAGTTTTTTTTTAGACTAACAGGAAGCGCTCCCCAGCTCCATTTTCATTTTATTGAAAATGAAACACACAAGCGTTTTAGACGAAATATAAAAGGATCCAGCCCATCAGCTAAACCGAGGGTCTTAGAGAGAAACATCTGAAAATCCTCAAGACTAAAACAGGAAACTATCCAAGATAACAGGATAAACTAGAATAAAGCACTACAGCACATCCTCTCTTTTGCGCCCAAGCCAGAAGCCATCAGATCACCACATGGATGTCGCCTGATTCTTTTGGATGCTTCAGCAGGTAGGCTTCAGAGGCGCGCCCTTGATGGAGAGAGGTCGTAGATGACTTCCAGGTTGAAATCCAATCAAAAGAAGTGCATTTCAATCCGGCATCAGCGACGGCACCATCCTCAGCCTTCTTATCAGGGCACTTTTGAATTTTTCCACCAGATCCCATTCCAGGCTTTTAAAAGGAACCTGCCAAATCCTTAGGTAAGATAGGAGCAAGCCCCACACCTGTTTCATAGACAACCAGGTTTTTCTGTTAAACACCAAATGGTTCATGTTATTCCAAATGCACCACATAACAGGAGATGAAATAACATTGAACTGCTCAAGTTTTTTATTGCAAAGCCATTTAGATGCAAGAGATAAGTAAACAACAATTTTTATGTCAAAAATCTCTTGCACCGCAGACCCAAGCAGTCTAGATACTAAGCAGTCAATGAACAAGTGCTTAACTGACTCTAATTCACTACAAAGCTCACAAACCAGAAGTTTTTGAATGCCTCTACGTCTAAGATTATCCCTAGTCATGATCTTATTTTGGGATAGTAAACAAAGAAAAATTTGAATTCTAGGTGAAATTTTTAAATCCCAAACAACAGGCAGGAAAATTGGTTGAATCCCTCTAAAGTTAATGACAGCATAAAGAGATTTAGAAGAGTAAACCCCTTTTGATTCATACTTCCGGATCAGCTGGTCCTCTTCTTCAGAGAAAGTTATAGTATGGGCAATTTCACCTATGTCACTCCACATTTCCATCATTTGTGGTGTAAAAGTTCTTCTAAAGTCATATTTTAATTGTTGTCCATCCCACAGATCAGCAACAGTTTTCAGCAACTAAAAAAGTTCTCATCCAAAATTTCTGAATCTGTGTTAATTTAAAAGGTACATATTAGGATTGAGTATCTTTAATCTAAACCATGCAAAGAAATATTCTCTGTCTTTTAATCCAAGGTGTCTTCGGTTATTTGATGTATATGATCTTTGTTAAATCACTATTAATAAAATAATAATATTAAGTCCTATGCAACTATCAATGCAGCAGTTGAGGCATAGCCTTCATTTAGAAAAAGATATCCAAGATGCATATGTATAGGACAAATAACATTTTATACTAAATGACGGAGGGAGTAACTACTACTCCCTCATGCCCAACTTAAAATGCATAGTATTGGTTTTGGTCAAAGCCAAATTTTACAAATTTAACTAACTATATATGAAGATATATTAAGTTTCGTAGTACCAAATGCATATAATATGATAATATATTTTACGAAGGTTCTAAATTTTTTTCGAAATGGGAGCATCGCCCCAGCCTCTGCATCCAACAGATGCACACAGCTTTTTTTTATTAAATTATTCGCAAAGCCTTACAAGGGAGATACAAAGATCAACTCGAAGCCACCTTTCCAGCGACAACTCGCTATACCTACAAGAGCGATTAAGGGGTGACCATGAACAGGGCCATTACCCTGACAATACACCAACGCACATCATCTAAAACTGAATGCATTTCCAAGCCACCCATTAGCGAGTGAGAAGCACAGCCAGTCAAGTGGACCCTGAGCGCATGCCATTACACACTCCACAGAAATCGCTACCGCCGTCTTCCTCGCACCCATCTTCAAAAGGGATCACCGCATTGACCTTGCCAGACTTGACGTCGTTGTCACCATGACGCCAGACAGCTCCACCATCCTGTACACGTCCAGCAGCCCGTGCCCGTCTTCGATACCCTGCAGCTCCACGCCGCCGAGAATCATCGACATCAACGTGGTAGATGAACACCACTCCACCAAGATCCACCTCCATCCAGTCGCTGCTCCAAAAACGATGCCCCAAGAGGTAGAACGACGCAGGAAGCGATGTCATCATTCGATCTGGAGACCCGGATCTAGGGTTTCCCCCGGAGCAGTACGAGTGAGTAGCCGCAGACTGCAACGACGATGCCTTCAAGAACGAAGCGACGCTTAACGCCGCCATCGCCTGCCAATCGTGGCACGGTTTTCACCGACAGCCGCGAGTCCCCAACTCGGCAAGAGCAAGCGGAGAGGCCAGCAAAGATGATGCCTTCGCAAGGGAACGACGCCAATAGCCGCCGCCATCATCCGCCAAGAACGATGTCAAGGCGCGGTTTTCACCGGTGGCCCCTTCACCGCTAGCTCGTCGTTGACTAGATCTTCATCGCCGGAGTAGACGGATCTCGTGATCCACCACCCCAGCAACCAGTCGACCTCCTCCGGCAAAGAAGGAAGCCACCACCACCAAACCCGGATCAGATCCTGGCCACCCGCTTTGACTCAGAGATAGCCAAGAGGAAACCCTGCAACCACCGAAGGTCGGCAGCGCCGCCGCCCTCCGAGGCCCAAAGGGCTCGTGGACAATGACCGCCACGAACATCGCCGATGCGTGATCTCCCCAGTCACCGCCATCTCGGATCGCTGCCGCTTGAAAGGAGTGGAGGGATGCCACCGCACCCCGATCGCCAGGCTGAGGAAGGCCACCGCCGCCGCGCCGCAGGGGCTTTGCCCTGCGACGCTCCGGGCGGCGGTGGCGAAGAGGAGACCACGCAGAGGAGGGCTAGGGGAGGGACGAAGGGGCGCGCCGGCGCGGCGTGGCGGCCACCGCGCGGACGCGAGGGACCCTACTGATAGCTTAGGGCTTGTCATGTTCCCTTTCGATGAAGGTTCGACTATCATTGTGTTAGTAGTGTATATATTTGTATTAGTTTCTATATATTTGATTAAAGTTTACAAAAATTGACTATGAATAAAACTAATATGCATCCTAATTTAGGGAATAGCCAACACTAGTTCAGGACCTAGAGCGTGTTCTCCATAACTCTATCTCTTGTAGTTACTCCCAAATCTAATTGTACATCCAAAGGTATATTTTTCATGCTTAAACAATCTTTTTACGTGCTATTTCTTTATGGTAAACAGAATTTTCCATGTTTTTATTATTGGGTCGTACGCATACCCCAATTGTTTCAAAAAAGTGTTATGTGTAGTATACAATTGATTGATAAATTGCATGTGTGTGTAATATGTTTAATTTTTTTATATAACCATTCTTGGAGAGATACGTGACTCTATATATTTTTTTTCAACAACAATATTTAAGGATAAATACCACGTAGAAATAAATTCTAAATGGTAAGGGCATCCTCGAAACGGAACATACCAAAATGCAAAAATAAAGGGAACTTGTAAGAGTATTGTGATATCATGACTACCACAGGAAATCCAAACACGAGAAATTTCAAACATATCTCTCTTCAGGTGATCTATATCATCAACACTCGACAAATGCTTGAATTCCTGTTGTTCGAAGATTGCAAACAGATTTTGAATAATTGCATGAGTCATCTAGGGTAAGAGTTGAAAGAGTTACATCGCTGAAATGGGTTCTTCTTCGAACTAGGCTTTCGCCCCGCTATATTAATATAGCAAACGATCCGATACAACGAACGCGCTGGGGCCGCAGCACAACCAAGCCCAAAAGAAAAGAAAAAGAAAGGAAAGAAAAACAATGCCGACACCGGCAGATCGACGAAAACGATGACGACCCGCAACCGCTGCGCCCTCCGGAGAAGTACCACCACGCTCCTAGCACGCCGAGGCGCCGCATACCAAGCAACACCTTCACCAAGGAAACGACGATGACGCCGCTGCTGCCCGGACTAGTCCTAGGGTTTCCCCCGGTATGCGGAGGGGATTGAGGAGGAGGTACACCCGACGCCCTTCAGGAAGGCGAGGTGACACCCGCGAGCGCCACCGCGTCGGTGTCGAGCATGCCGACAGGGATTTCTCCCGACCTCCAAACCGACCACCCTAGATGCTCCGACGTACTCCACCTAACATGCCGCCCACCAGCACACGCCACCACGGTCTTGAAGCCATCCTCGCCGCCTAACTGTGGTCACCGGGGTAGGGCCTAGAGGAAGAAAAGGGATGCAGCGGGGACGGGGGCAGCAGCACCGCAGCCACACGGGAGGGAACTGCCTCCACCGCCTTCGCGGTAGCCGACCGAACGAGGCTACGAGGCAAACCAGGCCCGAACTGGCCCGACCGGACCCAAAAGGGCCCGTAAAGCCCCGCTGCTACGCTGCAGCTGGCCGGCCGGAGTGCCGCCGTCGCCCATCCACCACGGCCCTGCCTTCTCTTCCTCCCGGGAGCGCCGCCGGCTTGCCAAGCGCAGAGCGACCGCCGAACCCCTCCGGGCCCCGCTGGGCCCAGATCTGGGTCGAGCGGGCCCTGCCATGGCGCCGCCTGCGCTGCTCCGCCGCCAACGGCCGCGCCGCCGCCCCTCCTCCCACCCGACGAGCAGGTTCCACGCTGCCCCGCCGGACCGGCGCCCACCGAGGTGCACCGCCGCTAGCCCGGGGACCCCGCGCCCCCATCTTCGCGGCGGGTAGAATCAGCCCCGCCGCCGCCGGCACCGCGCGGGCAACGCCCGGCGGCACACGCCGACGGCGGCGGCAGGGGAGGGCGGAGGACGAAGGCTGGGGAGGCTTGGAGAAGAGGCGCGGCCCGGCCGCCGCGGGGGCGGTGCGGGTCGCGGGAGGGAGGGAGGATGTCGCTTAGGTTTCTCCGCTGAAATGGGTTGTAGCGAAAACCAAATCAAGATCCTTGGACTGAATCAACCCCACCGCAAGACAAGGTGAATCGGGAGACACATATCGCATGGTTTACGTGGTTTTAGCAGTTTTTACATTATTTAGACAACTTGCACCGGAACCCCAGCTTAGACACCTCGGCCTCCAAGACTGATCGACTCGGAAGTGGACTGATTGCAGCAGCAGGACTGAAGCGGAGTCAGGGAGAGTGGGATGATGATCTCTTACTGAGATCTGTAGCGGCCAACTCGTGGCCCCGCGGCATGTTTCTTGCTCTGTGGTAGTGTAGGTACCCACTGCACTGGCCACATGGCCAGGTGAAAACCAGTAAAATTTTGTGCTATGCCATTGGTTTTCGAGTCTACTCTCTCGTTGTGCTATGATGAGGTTTATGCATTTGGGTCTTGTGCGGATGGAGTCAGTTATCTCCGTGATATTGTTGCTGTTATTTTCGTGATCTGTGGTGGGTTACAGCAGCCTGCCAGCCTATCACGTAATCAAGTATACTAAAAGTGCTAATGGCACATAGCACCAGAAACTTGGTAGTGTTCTAAAAGAAACTCAACCGCTGCTTCTTCACATCCCAAGTATAGTAGATGAGACGGATTCTCTGAATAACTTGACCGTGATTGGCATGGCCTGCGTGTTGTCCAGTTTTGTGTGAATCAACTGGTATGAGTTCTATCAGCAGTACCATGACTTCCCGAATCAGTTTTGCATGAACCAGCAACCAACTGCCAACTTCGTCGATCGATCGACATCTGTGATTTAACCAAGTTATTAGGCGCAAAGTGCTTGAAGTGAGTTGAAGCAGTGCTTGGGATCAAGATGTCAGTGGTAAAGAAATGTTGTATTCTGAAGTTGCCTGCATGTTTGAACAGTGAAGCCTAAAGGCTTAAATTGAGCATGCCACTGCATACAAGCTTACGCTTTGCAGAGTAACATTTTGCCACTAAACTGTATGCATGCTGCTGCGAAGAGAGCTGAAGCAGAGAGGAGGCATGAAGCGGACCACAGCGTCCCTGAACTTCTGAAGTGCTGAGGAGGTTAAGTGGCACGAGCAACAACGACCGTCCGATATGCAGGCGGGAGGAGGTTAAATCGATTACAGAGTACAAGTTTCATCATTTCCTGCTATATTTCTCATTTAATTTCTCATTTAACAAAGCATCATCATTTGCTAATAATAGCATGTATTGAAATGAAAAAATTACAATAACCTCATCCCCTCAACCAAAAAATTGTTATCATGAATGGCTAGTGAAGGGTGACAACTGACAAATCTACCAAAACTACTGGTATTTTTCTACATGATCACCCTGCTAGCTAGTATCTTGTATGGCCCTGCTTCCACAAGGGCCCGTCGTGTCATTCTTATCACACGTGTGTGCTCTCCTTGCATTCTGGATCACCCTGTTTCCATTGTGAACTATCTGAATTCCTGCGATGGCTCTTTGCATTAGGCGCCACCTGGATTCTGGAAATGACTCAGAACTGCAGAGTTGAAGCCTATGCCAAATGGAACCATGCGGTGTTCAGCAAGGATCATCTGTGAAAAGAAGGCAACCTTGTTAAGAGAAAACTTCAGAGTAAAGCATACATAAAGCATTGCAAAGGCACCAACAAATACTAACAATAACTGTGTTGCATGAACTACAAAAGATACTAGAAAAGAAAACCTGGAATGCGGAGCGAGCCAGAGATTGTCACGAGGAAGAGAAACTGTACCAGGTGTAACTTCATTGTGGACCAAAGGTTCAGAAGTCATATTTTGTTCTGCCACTCTTCAAGATTAGGCACAACATGTCAGATAATTGAGAGGTTGAATTGTAGAAATCCCATGCCTCAAGCATCAAACGCTTTCTTGATCCTTTGAAATGGACAACCTAAGAACATTTTATCAGATTCAGTAAGCTATCATAACTACTATATTAAACGGGAACAAACTTCTTTTTTGTGAAAATTTTGATGAGGATTGAGAATTAACAAGGTTGTAACACGTGTTGTTCTTTTCACTCTGGTGCTTCCGTGTGTGCAGTTCAGGGGATGTGTAGTTTTATTGGGCAACTTCAGATTTATTTGCTACTGACACGTGCAGAGTTTCATATGTTTTCGGTCCAGGTTCCTTCATGGTGGGTTGTCTTGGTGGTGTCTCTTGGCGTGAACATAGCTGGGACATGGCTTGAGCGGTGGTGGGGACATCGTGCGCTAGAAGTTTCAGAATTTGCACGTTGTGTCGGCCTCTTCTTTCCCCAACTCAATTTCTCCTCTCTTAAGAAAAAATCAATTCATCCATGGACCCGACTTATCTCCACCGCCTCCTCTGCCCCGACCTCCTCCATATGGTTTTTTCTCTCCCAGCTCGACCGCTTCTCCCTGCCTGAGCCACCATGCCCCGGCCTGTTTCTCGCCCTGATCGCCCCTATCGAGCTTCCATGTGGCCGCCTCTCTCTGAGGAGTGGTTGACTGTCGGAGGGACCAGCGGCTGTGGCCCGGGGCCGCTCCTCATCCGTACATAGCCGCCGCGCCGAAGTGTTCTATCGTTCCTCCGCGTTGAAGTTCCTCTATTGGACGTTGGTGCCAAAGCCAGCAGTGTCGCCACCTGCTTCGGATTTCGGAGCTCGGCGCTGGCATCTAGGCCTACCGGCGGCGCACCGGCACACTGATATGGCCAAGCGGGGATTTCCAGCATCGGAGCGGCCCCCACCGGCCACTCGGTCGCCTGTACTGCATGCGCTCGCGCTCCAGGACTCCTTGGACACGCTGGTCTGCGCTCGCCGGTGAGGTCAAGCAGCGTCCTGCTCCGGCGGATAGAAGATGGGGGCAACAGGCTTTATTTTGTCCTCTGGTTGGTTCTGCCTTGCAGCTCCGGATCGTTTCTGCTCTGTACATTGCATCTCCCATCCGGCAGTTCAGTTCGTGGATTGCATATGGTAATCCCCTTCTTTGTTTTTTTTCTTCCTACAATTTATTGCTGCTATTTTCGATTTTATTGATTTTTTCTTATGCGGTGATTCAGGTTCCTACTTTCGCTTCACCAGAAAAGAAGCAGTGGCATTCAATTAGCATGCTTGCAGAGCCTCAAAGTTGTGGAGTGAGATGATGGGTGGTGTACAAAGCACTCTGCGCAGGGCATACAGGTTATGTGCACGAAGCTCATTACTACTCCCTCCGTCACGTAATAGATGTCGCATTGACATTTTTACGAAAACCACCTCTTCTTTTTTCCGACCAAACTCCGCGTCCCTCCACCCCGCACCTCATCCTCTTCCTGGCGACGCACCACCCCGCGACGCACCGCCCCGACGACCTCCTCCCTCCCGTCGACGCGCCCACCACCCTCGACGCCTCTCACCCTTTGCGTGCGACGTCGCCGTCCTCTCCTTCTCTCTCGTCGCGGGCAGTCTCTCCCAATTGCGCCGCCGATCCCACATCCTCTCGTGCCCAAAGAGGTGGTGGTAAAAATTGAGATTTTTCTCTCGATCTCTCGCGATGGCGGTGGCGAAGGCACGGCGGAGCTCAAGTGGCGACGGTGGCTGGAGGATATCCATTCGCGGTGGAGATGGAGCTCCAATCGGGTCGTTGGTGCTGCATCGCCCGAGCTTGAGCTCAAAATGGGGATTTTTCATCCGCCCGAGCTTGAGCTCAAAGTGGTGGCGGCGGCGGAGGTCCAATTGTGTGGTTCTCGCCGCGAAGGCGGAGGCGGACAAGAGGGAGGGGTCTACGTGGTGGACGGGGAAGGCAACCTCGGACGGCCTCACGACGCTCGGGGATCCGGGTTCGCCAAGCTCGTCTACTAGCTGCCGCTGTACTTCAATGGCGTCATCCCCATGCCGTATGTTCTGCTTGCTGCAAAGCTTCGGTACTCCTACTCCGTAAGTCTGCATTTTCTCGCTTTCCGCAAAGCTTCAATACTCCGTATGTTCTGCTTGCTGCAATTGATTTCAACTTTCAAAATTGATGTTTGTTTCAATTTACTCCATAGACATACTGTAAGTGAATTAATGAGGAGTATGGTTGATCTACTAGCTCTGGAGTATTGGTGTTGAGATTAGTGATGTTGAGATTAGTGATTGCTTGCTTACTACTGTATTACTCCACACTAATTTACTCCTCCTGCCTTTTTCTCAATAGAGGATAAAGAGGTGGATGGATGGATGGAGAGGAAGGAATGAAGATGATGATGGTCTGCTAGCTGGTTTGTTCTTGAGCTCAGCAAGATTTTCCCTTTGAGTCACTTCTCTAACATGTAACTGATAGGTGAGAAATGAGCTCCAATTCTGTGTACTCACTGTAACAAGATTCAGCTCACACCTTTTTTTAAAGTCCCATTTCTGTGGCTTGCACTATTGTCTGCTCCCTGGGTGTACCAAAATACTGGGTGTTTTTTGCTTGTAGCTAGCGAGCAGGATGGTTGATCTCCTAAAAATAGAACCAAAATACTCCTTGTAAGATTACCGATGTTGAGGTTATAGCTCGGAACTCAACCTTGAAATATGATGCAAACTAGGACTACTGTATGTGTTGATTTTAATCTCTGTTTATCTCTGTGAAGTGTCGACTCTCTTATGAACTACTCCCTAGTTTACAGTGCTCCAACAAGAGCAATGCAATTGAATTGTTGGTTATCTCTGAATTCTCATTGGTTCACATGGACATTGACTAAGTAATCATTACAACCATCCCAGTAATCATCATACTCCAGGAAGATACAGCTTAATTTGTGTGTGAAGTGTGAACCTCAAGGTAGACATACATTTTATGTCTGAAACCTGAATTGATGACAATACAGTGTACTCCAGGGAAAAAACCAAAAAGCCTTTTCTACTCGTGCTACCGTAATTGATCTTACAATCATAATCAAAGATCATACTCCGTCCCACTGTGCTACTGTAAATAGCCAACTGAACATCACTAGTGACTAACCATGCTACTGTGCTCCTGTACATATAGGATGTTGTCTTTCAACAAAGCACCACATTGGGTGAATCTAATTTTTTCAGACCACATTTTCTTTTTACAGACGTCATGCCCCTCGGTACCCGTGATGCATTCTGATCCAGGGAAGAGCTTTCGGAAGATTTAGACAAATGTGCAGCCTTTGGCGTCTTCATATTCGTTTGATGTTCGATCATCGCTAGAAAGGTATTGATTAGTTATTGCAAATGTACTCCTCTTGGTTACAAGCAGATTATATATGCAAGTAAACCTTACCTAAGTCCGTCAAATGCAAACACATTATGGTCATTATTAACGGGGTACATCCTCTTGGTAGCACTATGGGCACTACTATTAGCTTCTCGTAGAAAACTTGAGAACCATGGAAACATGCCCTGCCTAACATAGAAGAGCGAGATATGCTTCTTGGTTTAGTGCACTTGTCTCGGTAATTGAATCAACCCGCAAGTGAAAATATGTGTTATAAGGTGAAAATATCCGTGGCATGAAAAAGAAAGAACAATTAAGTACTAGCACTTACAAGTGAGTCATTCATCAAGTGCCAACTAGTTGGCGAAGAACGAATGGTGCACATGTAGTGGCCAAAGTTAGGCAAGCCGGAATGCTTAACAACGCCATACAAATCATATTTTAGGCCCTGATGTATGTTAAAATACAAGAAAAACATCAAAATATGCTTCATCGATAAACCAAGAATGGTGCACATGTAGCTCACCTCTTTGTCTGGGTTAGTGTGGAATAGCTGCAAATCAAGTTGTGATGGGTATGCCACATGTTTGTCAATTTTCTCAATGTAGCCATCAAGGGTAACTGTGAAGCGCTTTAGTTGAAATGCTACCACATCTGGTGTTGTATCAAGCACAAGCTGTTTGTCCTTACACACTTGGCCATTACAACTTTCACATTTTAGCTTGTTCTCAGCATCACCTAATTGTTCCACCTTAGTAAAAGACTCCAATGCAAGCAACAAGGTCATCAACCCGATCGATCTCCAAGCTGATATCAAGAAAGGGCTCAAATGTCTCGGAGCAGATGACCGCAATCATGGCATGTCAACTACGAGTATATGAAGAGAATTGTATTACTCCAAATAAGCCTTGAACACAACTAAGCAATAAGAAGTACAAGTACATACCGGGCTTTTCGGTCTACCTCCAAACACCCGCTCGACAATACTTTCCCCATCAATTGATTTGGGATCAAGGGTACACTTATGCAAATTTTCCAGCAAGCAACTTAATAACTCATGTGCATCCTCTTGTTGTCCTGGTATAAAAGCTGGAGATAATTCTTGTAAATCTTGTTAAGGAATTGACAGTATGTTACATACCACTAAATGGGGTTTCCTCAATGAAATGGAAACTTCCTTATTATGGGAGTTTCGCTGCTTAATTTTAGGAATGGGCGCTGATTGTTGCTTAGCTTGCACCTGCATTAATTTCAAAAAACAAATTGTATGAGCAACACTAGTTAGATTTGAAATTCAAATTAGTCTATCCGAATCTTTACCTCTGCTTGCTTTGATAAGGTCTTTAGTTTTTACAAGTAGGTCCGCCGAGATAGTTAGAGGCATTCCTAGACTACCTTCGCACTGGAGGCGGTTCTTATTCATGTGAGAGATATCGTAGTCTATCCCTCCTCCTTTTTCCATCACCCCAATCATACATGATTGGAGTGTCACGAAGGTTCGAGAGAATTTGTCGACCTCGTAGTTATTATATTCTTCCTCCACACCTTCTATCAACTCTCGAATATTGTTTGGTGCTCTAGTATCGGTGTGGGACTCCAGAGACCTAAAGAAGCCTAGATCTAGCGCATTTAGGTCCGGATCTGTTGGAGGTTGCTCGCAACAACTTGATGTCCAAATCGATCCGTGCTACGGCTCGTCGGAAACCCTCATCATTAGGGAGGACATGAGGTTTGGCATTGTCCTGCTCGGATGAAGATTGTTCTTCCTACATCCTCATCGAGGCCACTTGTCCTGGATGGCGGGAATCACTAGCTCGCAGAGATAGTTCCTCATGACATCCCGGGTAACTTTTATGGGTTTTACCTCGATTGTCCCCTTTTCTCTCGTTCTTACTTTTTTAGCAACTGGAATTTCCTTTACAAATGCCCAAGTTCCAATCTTGCCATCAAACGTGACTATGTCACCTTCACCATACCTCGGCCTAGCAACCGCAGCTTAAGAACATCACTTTGGCGATGTTGTTCTTGTTCTTCACTGTGCGCAAGGGTTTAGGTTCTTTGGGGAGCAGGTAGTATGTGTTCTTCACCCTACTCAGAATGAACCATTTCTCATCTATGTGGACCATGTCGTCCATAACCTTGAATGTTGGCTCGGGAGATGGCAAAGAGTTCTCATTGAGCATAGCGAGGCGGAATTTCATTCTCTCGGACCTTGTTTGCTTCGTCAACAACGGCTTCGGGGTGTTAGTGTGTCGATTCAGCTCACCCCACTTAAACCTTCGGTGTAAGGTTGTGCGGTTAACACCTAGGGCCTTCGCTAAAGATCGGATCGTCCTCCGTTTATTCGAGTGGGATTGTCGGTACCCTTGAGAGGCCCAAATCTATTCTCTTACGGCCAACATGACCCTTCTTTTGGTTCGAAACATCAACTCTTCGTTTCCCTTCGCAATCCGATCCTTGCCTAAGTTCCACACCCTTTCGATCGTCCGTACACTTGTGTTGAGCATTTCCGCTATGAGTTGCTTATCCTCTTTCGTAAAACCTCCATCTCTTCTTCCGATTACTTCTAGGGCAAAATAAAGACCATATCTTTCCTCATCTCTCAATTCTCTCGCCTCTGTCCTTCTCCAGCATCGTCTCATCACCCTTGCCTCTGTCCTTCTCCAGCATCGTCTCATCACCCTTGCCTCTGTCCTTCTCTAGCATCGTCTCATCACCCTTGCCTCTGTCCTTCTCTAGCATCGTCTCATCACCCTTGCATCTGTCCTTCTCTAGCATCGTCTCATCACCCTTGCCTTTGTCCTTCTCCAACATCATGTCATCACCCTTGCCTCTGTCATGCACTTGCATCGTCTCATCACCCTTGCCTCCTGTCCTTCTCCGAGCATCATGATATCACCCTTGCCTCTGTCATGCACTTGCATCTGTTGTGACGGGCTCAAATTGAGATCAATGACAACATTCTTGCCTCTCTCGTGCATTTGCATCTGATGTGATGGGCTCAAATTGAGATCAATGACAACTTTGTTCACTCTGTGCTGCTCTAGCATCTGATGTGATGGGCTCAAATTGAGATCAATGATAGCATCCTTGCCTCGTCTCCGCTCTAGCATCTTATCACAATGTATTGTCATCCGAGGGAATCCAAGTCTCATATGGATCAAAGGTTTGGAGAAGATGTCCTCCTGGCGCATTCTGTTATATCTCCATACACCTTTTGCACTAAGGGGTACCTTTTTCCTCTTGGAAACAAGCTTCCATAGTTCGCCGCCATCAATTTGTTCTTTCATATAGTCTGTGCATAGAGAAGATTAAATTTAGTTCACATGATGAGCATCAACATCTTTAAAACATAAAGAATAGAATTGCTCAAGACAAAAGTAGGCACTAATTGGTACTTACTCATTTAAAAGCACTAATGGATCATCATATTGGAGTCTCATCTTGTTGTTTATTTTCCTTTTTTTGTTGACTTGTGGTAGTAGTACTTCTCTTGTTCTCTTGTCCATTTTCTCGCAAAAATAATCATGCTATAAAGATACAACAACAAAACAGATGGTCTATTAAAGCCAATCTCTCCCAGCAACAAGGAGTAGCTAAAGTTATTGAACATCTGGTTCAGGAATCAAGATACACGAAGCTAAAGTTTATTTGTATTTTTGTCCAAATGAGGCTATAGTATTTTTTCCTTTTAGAAAAACATACTGCTAGTTATTTGCTTTTCTTCCTTGTGGATATGACCTTGTGACTATTGAATCACTATATGTTGCTACCCCTTGTGGAGTACATGCACTGATCTAGATAAACACTTGTTGCATTCCGAAACTGCAAGATTTAGTTCCATTCTGAAACTGAAACTTCAGTTAATCAATGTTCAGTTAAAAACTGGGAGTATGAAACTGAAACTGAAATGTCAAATTTTGGATCAGTGGGCCATCAGTAAGTCACACAAACATGAGGGAAGTGTAGAGACTATGTTGGTCGTAGCACATTATCTTTTGAAGGGCCAGCATACAACTGTCTTTTGAAACTGAAATGTCAAATTTTGGATCAATGAGGGAAGTGTAGACCATACAACTGTCATTGCAGATTTAGATGAATATGGCTAATCTTTTTAGTAAAGGACCAGCATAAGTTTTACTGCAACAAATGCATGACAAGCAGAAACATTAACAAGCAGTAGCACTGCCATGCACTTTTGCTTTATCTTCTCTACTGTACATTCAAATGTATAATCGGTATAAACATCTCTGTATTTTTTCTGTACATTCAAACGAAACTGAAGTTGAACCCATACATTTCGAAATTTCATTGAAACTGAATTTGAACCTATACATTTGGAAATTCCAATGAAACTGAATTCTAACCTATGCATTTGGGAATTCCAAATAAACTGAATGTGTACAATGGCACATCTGCAGGTCGGTACCTGCACTGGCTCTCCATTGACGACAGCAACTTGCAGGTCTTCAACGGCCAAGACGGCAAGATCGTGGACTTGAACTAATCCCCCAACACCGCCGCCTGCCTCCTCGAGCTCCTCGAGCTCCGGCGGCGGTGAGAGAGGACCTCCCGCACCGGCGGACAGCAGGTTCCGAGCAGCAGCGGTGAGAGGCGGTTCCAGCAGCTGCGGGTCCATCCTCCTCGAGCTCCATTGCCGGCGAGAGGGGAGCTCCAGCAGCTTCGGGGCCATCCTCCTCAAGCTCCATCGCCGGCGAGAGGGGATCTCCAGCAGCCTCGGAAGCGGGCGGCGAGAAGCGACTCCGGCGAGCGCCGGCGGGGCGCGGGAGGCCAGCTGTCGGCGCGCGGCGCGAGAGATCGCCGGTGCAGAGGCCGTCCGCCCGCGTGCGCGAGACTGCGTGCGAGGGGCGCGATTCCGGCGGCGTCGACTCGCGAGGAGCGCGCGATTCCGGCGGCGGTCGACTGCGAGGGGCGCGTGAGCCTCCGGCGGGAAGCTCCAATCCTGAGCGCGAGTCCGCCGGCCGGAGGCTCCGATCCCGAGCGCGCGAGTCCGCCGGCAAAGTTTCCTGGTTAGATTGGGGATGCGTTGGTGATGATTTCGAAATACAAAGGGTAGAAATGCAAAACTTCATTTACACTAGCGCTGCGACAAGTAATTCGTGACGGAGGGAGTATGATGAATTCAGAGGTACGAATAATTTCATCATGCACTATATTGCTTATAGCTTATGGGGATTGAACATGCAGACATGATGGAGCAAGTTTGACAATTCAATTGAGCGGCGCCACACTGCCACATTGGTTATACAAACTGTTCGCAGAAATGAATTCCAAATTCACACATTACCACATCCAGGGACATCTAATAAAATTAAAATTATTCAGTGCAAAGAGTATCAGAATATAGTTTCTAAATGTCTCCATTAGATTTCGGTCAGCTCTCTCTGAATAGATGATAATTTTCAAAAACCACTCTTACATTTTGAATGACAATATTAAATTACAAAGTGTTTGGTTGGAGCTACTTTGCTTTGCCCTCACCATTACAATAATTCATACAAGAGGATCTCTTTTGTGTTATTTATCTATGTGAATACTGATTCTTTGTTTTAGTTATCTCCTCATGAATAATATTCTTCGGCCTCAGATTTTGTAGTTTTCTGAAGGTTTTCAGACAAGTGGGCATATTTCCTAGCTCATTACCAAGTTTAGATCAAGTTTAGTTTCTGATGCCAAAGACAGTAGACATACTTACAAATCTATCATGTTTTCTTAGTGCTTTGTTTTTCTGTGATGTTGAGTTCGCATCCATGCTCCGAGGGGTTTGATCTTTGTTGTGTTTCCACAGATCATGCAGGTTCGAGTGCCATTTGTGTCCCTCTTAGAAAGATCGAGGAGATGATAGTGGGTATTCAATCAGATTAGTTGGCATGCCATGCACTAGACTGAATGAACTATTGAGATCAGGTAAAATATTATCTGCTAAGCAGGCACAAAGCTATAGCATGCAGACTGAAAAATATTATGCTAGCCTGTTTAGAGAATTTCGTACTATATGTAATCAGTAATGTGAACGCGCCATCTGATTGGCTAGAACGTACATCTAACTTGTGGTAAAACCCACATGGCAGGTCAATGGGCTTCGGACATTACTTGACTACTAGAAGATTTAGGATGGTTGATTGTTTTCTGCAAGGCTCATTCGGACATTACTATTATGTCTGAGAAATCAATTCTCAGTCATTACGTGTGGCAATGATGGTGAAAGTATGTTATGTAGCTCCTCCATTGGCTGCAAATGCTGGAGGTTTTTCAAACTGAGCAGGTATATGATCATAATTAAGTCAGAGCGGTGATCTTTTTTAAATGTAACATGGTGCCATGTACTAGATACTGTAGTTGATACTTGGGATATCCGAGACATATCTGTGAGAATTTTAAGGTGTTGCCAATAATGTCATTGTTCAATGCCTATTTATGGCTTTTGTGATTCAATTTCACATATAGAAATATATTTATATTTTTTCTATAGTGTCGTCAGAATTGATTGCACCGCTCTGTCAATACCTCTTAATACAACTTTTATAATTAAAGCATTTTCTATTTTTTTTTACATGAAAATGTTGTTAATAATTTTAGATTAAGAAAATAGATTGTATTTATGGTCTACATTGGTGTCCAGGTACCAGGTTACATATATTCTATTTCATTCAAAAACTTTCACAATATGATTTCATTTCATTCACAAATTCAAGAGTCTTAGGCCTTACATACAACCCTCTATAAGCGCTTAGAAACTAACGGATTTAATTCTCAAGTGTCTTAGTCCTTAGAACCTGGTCACTTACATATGCTTTATTGGGCACATATATGCTACTGATGTTTGCATCCACAGTTTTCGAAAATTGCTCCCTAACTGAATAAGTAGCCATTTCTGTACATAAACTACAACTTCAAGATATCTTGGTCTTTTAGATTGATATACATGAATGCACTAGCTAGATAGTGCTACGGAATTATATATGAGCTATGAAAGAAATAAGTTTATTATCCGATAGATTAATTCTTATAGGTGCATATGAATTTAGCCAGCATAGCACAATTCTCCCACTCTTCCTTACCACAAGCCTCTCTTTCGAGATACAGGATTAAAATGACTTGGAATTCTTGACTGTCTATTTGATTCTAGCGGAATCATGAATGTCTGCTATCGTTGTTGGATTGTTATGTTATGTTCTCTAAATAAGGCATGTTAAGGAATATTTGCATCATTTAAACAGGATCATTTTTGTCTTGCTCTTACTTACAATAAGCTATGCGCAGAAATTTTGATTTTTTCAGTCATTTAAATTTAGGGCCGAGTTATCGATCTAGCAGCCTGATTGTGCCAGTGAAAACGCTGCAAAACACTGGGTTATTGGCTTCTAGAAAATAGTTTGTAGTCAATATGCAAGCACATGTAGCAGTAAGAAATCTCTTTTCATCAGTACAAGCTCACATAAAACTTAGCTTCCATGACAACCTCTTGAACTAATTTGCATTACGGCTGGGTTTGATTCTTCCTCACATAGTCTTGGTCATGCAGCGTTGGCTGGCATCATTCAGAGGCTACCTGACGGATCCCACAATTTAATATCTCTTAAGGATTGCTTCGAGGGTTTTACAATTTTTCTTACATATATCATACTGGTGAGACACTGCAAATAAAAGCATCACTATAACTGAATATCAATGCAATAGTCGCCCCCTTGAATAGCAATGTCTCCTTATGTGTGCTATTTTTCATTCAGTCACACCAATTTTATATAGTGATCAAAACGTGAAAGCTTGCAGGTAAAATAAATGGGTTGACCAAAACATCAGAAGACTCAAATCTTCCTACCTTAGAATGCACTTCCTGAAGGTTTTATGAAGGTCAACACCAATGCCTTTTCCGTTGATGAATCTGGGGTTGCTAGCGATGGAGTGGTCGGCTGGGATTACCTCAGAAGTGTCATTTCTCTGCAGCCTATCCGATGAGAGGTTGAACCAACGCTGAAGAAACTGAAGTTGAGGTAATACATGGCGTGCGTCTTAGGGTAAAACTTTGGATGTAGGAGCATTGTGACAGAGTCTGACAACCAGACAGTAATTAAGGTGATCAATTCGAAATTGTGTAACCTCACTGCCTCATGCATCATTATTACCCAAACTCAGGTGTAGGGATTTTGTTTGCAGTAGCTTTGTGAAAGTAGGTAGAGGGCTGCAATAGTCTGTACCCCGTGAGTTGTCCGCCTTGGCGAGATATCCGTTTGTCTGGATCATGACTAGGTAGAGTGCCGAGAAGCGTGCGATCAAAAATTTGTAATTGATTGTGATACTCTGAATGACAGTAATATATAAGCACCTTTTCACCCTCAAAATAAGAACACCGACATAATTGAAAATCTATCGTGAGCTCCATGCAGAAAAGCCTATCCTTATTAGAATCCTTTTTGCCTATCCTTACTAGAATCTTTCATTTCTGACGCTTAAATTATTTCTACCTTTGGAGGTGGATGCCATGTTTGGGCCATCACTCATCGGCTGATACTAAAATATTAAATTAATAAATGATTGAGAAGGTTAGAGTTGATTGTCTTTTATTAGTTTCTTTGAACTTTCATAAATCCAACACTTCCAAGTCATTGGGGTGGGATGTAGTGGCCACACCCAGGGCGAGTAAATCATTATCCTCTCTACCAAAGACGTGGATATCCTAGGTCAGCATTGCTGCCTTTTGGAGAGAAAAAGAAAAGGCCGACAAAAAAATCTAAACATAATAGTAGCATTCTGTTTTTCCGAGAGTACATCAAAGGTGTACCATATTTTTATAGAAGCCATATCATAAATCTGGGCACCCACCTCTTTTATACAATAATACTGTTATGGTACTATTACATCAGAATCCACATTAGAATACACAAATGATAATATGTACAGAATCATATCTAATCACATAAAACTACTAACCAAGTATACAATTACCATACAAAAATAAAACGACAAAGTAGATGATTTTTTTTAAAATCAGGACACAATTTTAAATGGACACAAACATAAATTAGTACCTACATACATTTCCCACCACCAGAAATAACCATCAATTTACCACCATATGGCGCGGCGTGCTGCCGCGCCACTCATTGCTAGTATTTAATAAAAAAAACACTGCATACGACATGCTCCTGGGAAGCTGGGAGCTTGAGCTTCCCAAAATCAGCACGTGTAACACTGAGAAGTGGCAAGACCTGAAAAACACCGTGTACCGATAACAAAAGAGCAAATAACTGTGCAAAGTGTTAAAGTTGTATAGTCCCTATTCTTCTATTCCCCAGTGTATGAGGGGCTTACTTGCACATTGTCACACATGTACATGTACTGGCCTATGGCCCTCTGTGAATACTAGTTGCTCATTCACAACATGGTATCAGAGCTTTTAAGTTTAGCTCTTTGCACGCTGCAACTCCGTGCTCGATCCGCGCTGCCGCCGATGATCTTTCCGGCCCGCGCTGCTCCACCTTCTTCTTCCTCTTCCGTTCTAGCTGGGATCGATTTTCGTCGGATTTGAGCTCCAAATCGAGCTCCTCCTCCAACATCTCCAGCCGGCCACGCTCAGGCCGCCACCTTCTTCGGCTGGCCTCGTCCCGGCCAGCCCCGATCCGGCCGCTGCAGGCCCCGATACGGCCGCTGCTGCCCCGTCTCCGGCAGACTGGCTGCTGCCCCGATCTGGCCGCTGCTGCCCCGATCCGGCCGCTGCTGCCCCAGCCCCGATCATGGCGTCCTCCGCATCTGGCTATGTCAGTATTCCTCGGTGTCCAGTGATCTTTGATGGCACCAACTATGGGGAGTTTGCTGCCTTTATGCGCATTCATATGCGTGGTCTTCGGCTGTGGGGTGTTCTTACGGGCGAGGTCTCTTGTCTTCCACACCCCACTGCTCCTGTGCCTCCTACCCCGCCATCCGTGCCACAGGCCCTTGCTGAGGATGCTACTCAGGCTGATCGGGACGCAGCCAAGTCTGCCGAGACTGCTGGTGATGAGGCATATGAGGAGCAGGTACTTGCCTATTCAGAGGTCCTTGGCTCCTATCGCGATAGTCTGGCTACTTTTACTCAGTGGTGTGATGAGGATGCTTGTCAACACCCGGATTTTTAAGTCCAGATGCCTATTATGCCATACATCGCAATCCCAGGAAGATTGTTTTTGCGAGACATAATAAGTTCATATCACCGCACATCATTCATTACAACACCATAATAGTCTTACATCAAAGGATCACATGATCCAATCTCATTACAACAATTGATCTAAGGATCAAATACATAACACATAGCGGGAGTACGTAGTAGAGTCCATCTATTCCACAGGCAAACGTCAGAAGACGATCCTAGTTATCGTAGACGTCCTGTTGTCCATCATCCTGATACTGCTCCTCCTCCTCATAATCTGGCCATTTGAATAGCCAGGGACACAGCCGTGAGTACTTTAAAGTACTCGCAAACTATTACTAGTGTAAGTACTAACAATTTTAGTAAGAGGGTTCTAAGCTCTAACTTCATTTGCATAAAGCTAATTTTATTTCATAAGCATTTAGTAATCAAAGACTCTTCATTTGCCTAGCTTAACTCAAGTGGGAACATTAGTGTCATTCCCACAACTCTGTTGTGATCAAGTCAAATTCACCTTTCAGTTCACCATTCACTTTTAGAAATTATCTGACAACGGAACAGTATGGTCATCCATTCGTCCATAACCGCGGACACGGCTATTCGAATAGGTTTACACTCTGCAGAGGTTGCACACTTGTGCCACAACATTTGATTACATCCGTCAGGGATAGCCCTGAATAATCATAACTCAGTATGCGGATCATCAACCATTAACCTTTCACTTACATACCCTAGTATAGGCACCTCCCCCATGAGCTTGGCCTCCCAGTGAAAGCAATCTGCCATCCCGGGAACTGCACAGGGCTTGGGTAGGACATTCAACTCTTTTCACGTCATTTCACTTTCAACGGAGGCAGCCTCGGCATAACCTCTATGACGCTTGTTCAGAGGGAACCCATACTAAGACACATAAATTTCCAGCTAAAGCCTTACCCATAATCAGGTATTGTGGGGGTACTCTAAAATTGGAATGGTATCGCATCCGAACCCAATCATCAGTTTTTATCAAACTCACCATGTCATTCAAGTCACCTTCACCTTCAACATCTTTCAATAGAATGGCTCATCATTCCAAGGTTGTCAAAGTCAAGAGATTCACATGTTCCCATTTAGAGTAGTCAATTTTAGTTTTAGCACTAGCAACTAGTCATGAGGGGTGCTAACTAACTTTTAGCTCTCTAGGCTAAACTTGATACTCTTGTAGTACTCTATACTTAGACCAAAGTTAACTATAAAAGTAAGCTTTGATAATCAAAGTAAAAGCTTGCAAGAATAAAAACTGGGACTTGGAAAGTAAAAGCACAAAGTAGTATACTATTGGTGTCTTGCTCAAGTAGAGCTTGCATTAGGGTAGCTTGCAAGAGTATAGCTTGCCTTGAGTGGTACAATGATCAAAGTTTTCTTCTTCTTCCTCGTAGAAGACTTCCTACTCTTCGAAGCCCTCGGTACTAGCGTCTATAAACGGATACGAGGTATACAATGACCAAACAAATCTTAAGCACTATATTTAACACACAAAGGATCACACAAGCTAATCTAGCATCACAACATTATTAGCATGGTGGTTGGCTTTGTTTACTTGTAAGAAGAATAATTTCCTCTTATTGAATCTTATTAAGATTTAATCTCCTCAATTAATAAGTGTGAGATTATGTTGACCAAGGTCAACACTTCACATTTATCATTTGGGAAAATGGTTTAAATGAGATACTACACCTCATGCAATTTAAATACTACTATGGGAACAATTTAATATCACTAAGTAATACAATATGAGGTCCTATTAACTAAAGTCATTACCTCTTATTGAATCACTTAGGACCATGATTTAAATGAGAGAAAACCTCTCATACTATTTCATTAATTAATTGAGGTAATTTAAATGGACTAGAAATGGCCACATAGCCACTATTTTGCTCTAGCCCATGATTATGTAAACAACTATGCTATGTTTTTACATATTCATGTAGAGTATGGGAAATGTGAATTATGAGAGTTGGAATCAACTCAAAATCATTTATGGTTGATTTTTAATAATTGTTTGAATTTGAAAAAGGTACTGACTTGTTCTTTTTACTACATAATTTCTACAACAGATATAGGGTTGAGACCAGTGTAGTTGGTTAGAGATTTTCATAAGCTTTCCAACAATATCAAGTTCATAAAATTTGGCTCAGTAGATTTGATTCTATTAAATTTTGAATATAGCATCAGTAAAGAATTTGAACTAAAAGATTTAAACCGAATTTGAAATTCTGGGCTCGTGCGGGAAAAGAAATGGGCCAGGAGGAGAAAAAGAAACGGGTCGGCCCACTGCGTGTCTCGCACGAGTAGGCCGCCTGACAAGGGGCTCCACCTGTCAGTGGCACTTAAAACCCGAAGCGGTATGATCTACTGTGAGCCACAGGATTAGACGACGATCGAACGGCTCACACTCGTCGTCGTCGACGGCGAGCACAACCTTACTGGCGGCGAGCACTAGGGGGTTGGGGGCTCACCGGCGCTCCGGCATGATCGGCGACGATGTACGGCGGGGTTGTCGACGACGGCGGTCCTCCTGGCACAAGCGGCGGCTCCTGGGGCGGCGCCAATCTCCTTCTTCTTCTGCGGCGGCTCCGCAGGACTCCGGCGGTCGATTGGCTAGCTACCGATGAAATTGGGAAGAGTGAGAGCTCGAGGAGTGGTTATGAGATGAGAGAATGAGAGTGGCGTGGAGAATTGGGGCGAGGGAGGCCTCCTTTTATAGGAGCGGCGAGGTGCTGCGGAGGTTCACGGGGGCGAGCATGGCGACGGCGTTTGGAGCTGCGAAGGGGCAAGGCATGGACGTTGCGCTGTGCACGGTGTCATGGCGAGCAGGACAGGCGTCATGGCGCAGAGAATGGCGGTCTCTTGCGATGGTGAGGTCATCATGTTCTGGCAGGCCGTGGCGGACGACGGCGACGAGAGCGACGGTGACAAGGCACGGGGGAGAGAGAGGGCGTGTCTGGCGTGTTGCTGGTGTCATGGTGACTCTCCTGGGGGGCGCTGATGGCGAGGCGTGGTCGGAGCTGACGGGGCGACGTCGCGCTCTGGCACGCCCGTGCGTCGCGACCATGCACGCTCTGGCTTCACTGGCGGTCATGGGCGAGTCCTGTGCTGGCCCGTGCTGGCTTCTCCTCGGTCAACAGAGTGGACGAGCAGATGCAGGGGAGTGAGGGGAGTCTCCTGGACATGGTGCTGCAGGCTGGAGAGGGATGGAGAGAGGGATGGCATGGTGGGTGCATGAGCTCATAGCATGGCCAGTTTTGGTCGTTTCTCTGCTTTGACCAAGGGTGCAAGTGGATGGTGAGGTAGAGGAGAGGTGCAGGAACACTGTGGATGACCAGAGCATCCAAGTGCATGCTAAAATCCACTAGGTTTTAGTGTGTGTTGATTTTGCAAAAAGTGCACACAAGGTGTTTGTGAAAATGGCCGAAAGAACTTTGAATTCAAAAATTGCCAAACTTTTGCATGGGTGTGAGTCAAATAATGTTTGGCACATAGTGGTGGTGTTGGTTTGCAAAATGGGCAAGGTTTGCTGAAATCCAAATTTGATATGATCTAGTTTCTGATTTGATGTTGCCACTTGGCCATCTTATATTAAGCAATAGAAAAGGAATTTGAAAGGTTGGTCAACACAAAAAGTGTTCACCTTGATGAGGTCTTGGATGAGGTGCAAAGAGTTGGGAGAGTTTAGTTTAAGAAATTCTTAATACAAGGGCTCAAAATAGGTAAGATGTTAAAATTGGCAGATTTGACCATTATCATATGTGAGTGAATTTGCTATTTCTTTTGATTTGATTTGTGTTTCCTTGATCCAAAAGATATTCTTTTGAGTTTAGTTATGTTTCCAAACCATTGGCACAAGTTAATATGGCCTAGGTTAAAGATTTGCAAAAAGGCCATAGGCCCATATGTGGTGTTAATTTTATTTTTCTTCTCTTTTTTTTCCTCTTCCTTTGATCCTATGATCAAGGTTTTAGGGTTTAGCAACAATAGCAAGCACTTCAAACACACCTCATGGCCATGTCACACAAACATGCATTAATACTATGCAACACACTTAAAGTTTTTGTTAGCTCCAAACTTTGAATAATAGAACTTGTCTCTTTATTGGGATGTTACAATGCTAGAGCTGCCGTTGTTCTTTCGCAGAGTGTTCAGCCACAGTTTGCTTCTGAGTTTATGGGCCTTGCTACTGTTGCTGAGATGTGGTCTCACCTTCGTCAGCGCTATCAGCCTTCTGGGGATTCTCTGTACTTGTCTGTGTTGGGCCAGGAGCATGATCTTCAGCAGGGTGACTCTACTGTTGATGAGTTCTACACCCAGAGTGCGGCCATCTGGCGCCAGCTTGACTCCCTTCGCAGTGTTGTCTACGGTACTTGCCAGTGTTGCCGGACAGTACATCCAGATATGGACTTTCAGAGGATCCATGAGTTCCTGTCTCGACTTCGTCCAGAGTTTGAGCCCCATCGTGCTCAGTTGTTTGCTCGGGGCCGTGTTCCTATCTCAGAGGTATTGACTGAGCTTCGTGCTGAGGAGACTCGTCTGCGTGGTGCTTGACTGCTTGGGACACCTTCTGTTCTTGCTGCTCGAGTTCCCACTACACCTGCACCGTCGCTTCTACCCACACCAGCGCCTGCTACTTCTGGAGGTGCCCGCCCTTTTCGCGGTGGGGGCGCCTCGTCCTCCTCGGTTCTGCACACACTGTCGGAGGCCTGGTCACCTTGAGTCTGACTGCTATCAGAAGCAGCGTGGTGTGCCTCCTCGTGCTCCACCTTCCGCGCCTGTCGCCACCGGTTTCACTGAGCAGGATATAGCGAGACTTCAGCGTCTCCTTGCCTCTTCCGGTTCTGCTTCGACGGGTACTGCTGCCTCCGCGGCTGTTTCCTCTACACAGTCAGGTACATCTTCGTGGGTTCTGGATTCTGGAGCTTCTTTCCACATGTATCCTGATTCTTCCTCTCTTTCTTCTCTTCGTCCTCTTCCTCTTCTTGTTCGTGTTCTTACTGCCGATGGTACTTCTCTTCCTGTTGCTGGTTGTGGCACTCGTTCTACTCCCTCCTTTTCGGTTCCTGATGTTTCTCATGTTCCCCGTCTTACCATGAACTTGTTTTCCGCTGCTCAACTTACTGATTCTAGTTGTCGGGTCATTCTTGATGTCGATTCTTGTTCTGTCCAGGACACTCACACTCGGGCACTGGTTGGGGCTGACCCTCGGTGCCGTGACTCCCAGGGACTTTGGGAGCTTGACTGGCTTCATGCTCCTTCTTACACCACTTCACCGACTGCACCAAGTGTGCTTGCTGCTTCCACTACCGCCTCCTTTCAGCAGTGGCATCATCGTCTTGGTCATCTTTGTGGTTCTCGCTTGTCATCTTTACTTCGTCGAGGTCTTCTGGGGCCTGTCTCAGGAGATGTCTCGCTTCAGGGTTGTCAGGGTTGTAGGCTTGGTAAACAAAATCAGTTACCATATCCTACTAGTGAGTCTGTATCTCAGTGTCCCTTTGATTTGGTCCACTCTGATGTATGGGGTCCCGCTCCCTTTGCTTCCAAGGGGGGCCAACGCTACTATGTTATTTTTATCGATGATTTCTCTCGCCACACTTGGATCTATTTTATGACTTCTCGCAGCGAGGTTCTCTCGATATATAAGCGTTTTGCTGCCATGGTCCATACTCAGTTTTCCACGCCTATACGTGTTTTTCGGGCTGATTCTGCTGGTGAGTATATCTCCCAGTTGTTGCGTGGTTTTCTTGCTGAGCAGGGCACTCTTGCCCAGTTCTCCTGCCCTGGCGCCCATGCCCAAAATGGCGTGGCTGAGCGCAAGCATCGCCACCTGCTTGAGACGGCTCGTGCGATGATGATCGCTGCCTCTCTTCCTCCTCACTTCTGGGCTGAGGCTGTGTCTATTTCCACCTATCTCATCAACCTTCAGCCCTCCACAACCTTGCAGGGTGGTATTCCTCTTGAACGTCTCACTGGTCACACTCCTGATTACTCGACCCTTCGTCTTTTTGGTTGCGTTTGCTATATTCTTCTTGCTCCACGCGAACGCACCAAGCTCACTGCTCAATCTGTTGAGTGTGTCTTCCTTGGCTACAGCCCTGAGCACAAGGGATATAAGTGTTGGGATCCTATTGCTCGTCGGATGCGCATATCTCGGGATGTCACTTTTGATGAGTCCCGTCCTTTCTACCCGCGTCCCTCCTCCTCTTCCTTCTCGGTGGATGATATCTCTTTTCTCATGTTCCCTGACTCACCTCCTCCTGTGCCTCCGGTCCCTGCTCCACCGCGTCTCTCACCACCTTCTCCTCCTCCACCCACCAGACCCCCCTCTCCTACCTCACCACCGTCCCCACCCTCCACACCTTCCTCTCCCATGTCACCTTCCTCGCCTACGGTCGTCCCTCCCTACCCTTTTCACTACTCCCGTCGTCCACGTGAGGATGATGTTGCTTCTCCTGACATGCCCTCTACCTCTGGTGCGATGCCCTCTCCGTTCGACTCATCATCTTCGTGCTCGTCCTCGTCCTCCTCCTGATCGCTATTCTCCCACTCACTACGGTCTTTCTGCTGCCCTTGAGCCGACCTCTTATCGGGATGCTCTTGCTCATCCCGAATGGCAGCTAGCGATGGCTGAGGAGATTGCTGCTCTTGAGCGTACTGGCACCTGGGATGTTGTCACTCCTCCTTCCTCTGTTCGTCCCATAACCTGCAAGTGGGTCTACAAGATCAAGACTCGCTCCGATGGTTCTCTTGCGCGCTACAAGGCTCGTCTTGTTGCTCGCGGCTTTCAGTAGGAGCATGGTCGTGACTATGACGAGACCTTTGCTCCAGTGGCTCACATGACCACTGTTCGTAATCTTCTTGTCGTTGCTTCTGTTCGTCACTGGTCTGTCTCTCAGCTTGATGTGCAGAATGCTTTTCTTAACGGTGAATTGAGTGAGGAGGTATACATGCAGCCACCTCCTGGCTACTCTATTCCCGATGGCATGGTCTGTCGTCTCCGGCGCTCTCTCTATGGCCTTAAGCAAGCCCCTCGCGCCTGGTTTCAGCATTTCGCCTCTGTGGTGATCTCTGCTGGTTTTGTCCCTAACGCCCATGACCCTGCGCTCTTTGTCCACACATCTTCTCGTGGTCGGACTCTCCTTCTTCTCTATGTTGATGACATGATCATCACCGGTGACGACCCTGAGTACATTGTCTTTGTCAAGGCCCGTCTTCGTGATCAGTTTCTCATGACTGATCTTGGTCCTCTCCGCTACTTTCTTGGGCTTGAGGTTTCCTCCACCTCCGATGGCTTCTATATCTCCCAGGAGAAGTATATTCAGGACCTTCTCACTCGTGCCGCTCTTGGTGATGAGCGCATTGTCGAGACTCCTATGGAGCTCAATGTCCGCCTCCGTTCCACTGATGGTGATCCTCTTCCGGACCCGACTCGCTATCGTCACTTGGTTGGGAGTCTTGTCTACCTTGCTGTCACCCGTCCTGACATCTCCTACCCAGTTCACATTCTGAGTCAGTACATGGCTGCTCCCACTAGTGTCCACTGTAGCCATCTCCTTCGTGTCCTTCGCTATCTTCGTGGCACTATCTCCCGTCGGCTTTTCTTTCCTCGCTCCAGCTCCTTACAACTCCAGACCTACTCAGATGCTACCAGGGCTAGCGATCCCGAGGATCGCAAGTCTCTTTCTGCCTACTGTGTCTTTCTTGGTGGCTCCCTCATTGCTTGGAAGACCAAGAAGCAGTGTTGCGCTCTCGTTCGAGTGTTGAGGCTGAGTTGCGAGCGATGGCTCTCTTGACGGCTGAGGTGACTTGGTTACGCTGGTTACTTGCGGACTTTGGTGTTTCGCCGACGCCCCGACTCCTCTCTTATCGGACAAGATCGGTGCCATCAGTATTGCGCGTATCCGGTGAAGCACGAGCTCACCAAACACATCGGTGTTGATGCCTTCTATGTGCGTCATGCTGTGCAGGATCAGGTTATGGCTCTTCATTATGTGCCTTCCGAGCTACAGCTTGCTGACTTCTTCACGAAGGCCCATACTAGAGCACAGCATGGTTTCTTTCTCTCCAAACTCAGTGTTGTTGATCCACCATGAGTTTGAGGGGGGGGGGGGTGTTAGAGTTGTATAGTCCCTATTCTTCTATTCCCCGTAGGGCTTACTTGCACATTGTCACACATGTACATGTACTGGCCTATGGCCCTCTGTGAATACTAGTTGCTCATTCACAACACAAAGTACTACCGATAAAAAAAATCATGAGAAGGACATGGATCAAATAAGTTCTTCGAGTAGGAAAATTGCTATACCTTAACATCCAAGGGCATACCATGGAACTGTCCAGCACCCTCAGGTGGAGTCCAATTATAAACTGCACAAGGCAAAAACAGCAACGTATGCTCCATTGACTTCATCTATAAATATTTCAGGCCTAGAAAATTTCCCAAAAGCCGACGGCAGATAAGACTTCACAACCCATGCCAGTGCTAGTTGATCACCAAGCATGCGTGAATCCTTCATATATTTTAGGTTGTATGCTTCAAGGACTTTTCTGAAGAATGTGATAGCCCTAAAAGCAAAGGAAGGAATCATTTAATGTAATGCCAAGTTTTCATGCTAAGATCTGTTACATACTCCCTCCGATCGTATTTAATTGATGCCAACCATGCATGTAGAAGCCATGCGCGGCGGAGGTAGTAGATGCTTACTTAGAGATGCCATCGCTGGTCCCTCTCACCGTTACAAATCCAGAGTTCAGAGGTTGGCCTTTGTTATTACGAAAAGTAAGAGCAAGGTGACAACGAGGATATCTCTTGAAGATATGTCCAAGATCATTAACCACTGCCATATCAGAATCAGTGAAAATATAATTACTAAAGCTGTTCATTTGGTCAACCTCCACAAGTTTTAGCTCTAGAAAGGCCTCGAATATGAACCAGAGACACAAGGATATTAGTCTTTTAGAAGAAAGTAATGCATACGATTGGTTGCACGGCGAGTAATATTACTTAAATCACATACGCAGCACTTCTGATTTCTGAGAATGCATATATGCAGAAAGATGTTGTTTGCATCAAGCACATAGACTTACAATGTAGGACCTTATTCTCTGAAGCATCAAATTTCCTCGAGAATAATTTCCTTCAATAGGAAGTATTGTCGCCCACCCTTGATGTATTGACAATTTCGATTTAGGATCAGTCAATATTATGACTTTGCTTGTTGGCATTGACACCTACAGAGTTCTATACATAAGATTAGACAATATTATGACTTTGCTTGTTAAAGAAACATCCTCGCAATCACCAATTTATGTCCCTTCTACTTTGAAGATTCAATTCATAAGCCAGAATGCTAACACCCATATTGGATTCTACAAAAGGGAGGTGCTAGCTGGGTGCCTGGGTCATAGCGATATCATGTCAATAGTTATATTTTAGTTTTCGCAACATTTATTCCTCTTTCTCTACTACCATCTAAGAATTCTCTTAGGCTGGTGCCAATGCATAGCCTCACTCTCACCTGCCACGTCAGCTTTTTTCCTCACTCTCACCCCACTCTCACCCCACTCTCACCCAACGGTGTCAATGCATAGGCTATAGTGCCAGCTTTACTTCTCTTTCCTCCACGTCAGCTTTTCTCTCTCCTCGACATCAGCATTTCATTTTCAGATTACAACAATATAAATAATGCAAGGAAATTATTTTATTCAACTAAAATTGTTACCGATTACATCATAAAAAAATTACATAAAAATTTGAAAAGATTACATAAAAATTTGAAAAAATTACATAATCTAGGCATTAGCCCACACATGCTCCATCAAATCATGCTGGAGCTGTGTATACATCGGTGACTCCCTCATTTCGGTGTCCATCCGAATCCTGGCTGCTAGGCTTGGTGGTGCATGGTGGTGTATTGCGGGGCCGACATTTGAAGCAACTGTCTCATAGATGTTGTCCAAATTTGTACCACGCTCATCGTCGATGATCATGTTGTGCAGAATGACACATGCACGCATGATCAATCCAAGAGTACGCCTCGAGTAGGAGCGTCCCGGAACTGCTAGAATGTTGAACCTAGCCTTCAACACTCCAAAGGCACACTCGACATCTTTGCGCCAAGCTGATTGAGCAGCGAGTGAACACTCGCTGCTTTTCACTTTGTGGAAGAGTAACACCTTTCATGAACACCGGCCGGGAGGGGTAGATGCCGTCGGCAAGGTAGTAACCATAGTTGTACTCGTGTCCATTCACCGTGAAGTTCACTACGGGTGCTTCTCCCCTAAGCACATCAGTGAACAACGGCGACTGGTTGAGTACATTGAGGTCGTTGTTGGACCCGGCCACTCCAAAAAAGGCATGCCAGATCCAACGATCATACGACGCAACGGCTTCTAAGATTATGGTAGGGTGTTTGATGTCTCCCCTTGTGAATTGACCGGCATGAGCCACTGGGCAGTTCCTCCACTGCCAATGCATGCAATCGATGCTCCCTAACATGCCCGGAAAGCCACGCTCCTCGGCTTTCGCTAACAGACGCTGAGTATCCTCGACATTTGGTCGACGGCAAAAGTGTTCCCCGTAACACTCAATGATGCCTTCACAGAATCTATCTAGACAATCTGATGAAGTTTGTCTAGCTAACTTAAGCCACTCATCTATTGTATCTGCAGCGGCTCCATAAGCTAACGAACGCAAAGCCGCAGTACACTTTTGCAGGGGAGAAAAACCAGCACGGTTGAGAGCATCATTTCTTTGGGTGAAATACGGAGAGTATTCACCCAATCGATCCACAATGCGCAGGAAGAGGGATCGTCTCATCCGATACCTTCGCCGAAAGTAGCTCGGAGGATAGTTGCAGTCGTCGGCGAAGTAGTCCTCGAACAGCCGATCGTGGGCACCAAGACGATCACGCCTGATGAACTCTCGGCGGCGTCGCGGCCGTCTTGGCTCCTCCTCCTCGTTGAGCATCTCCTCCTCATACTCCGCCTGGAATGCGGCGATCATATCACCCTCCATTCCGTCGCTCGAACTCGCTGCTGGACGAAGACATGGCGTTGAGTGGAGTGGAAATGGAGAGTGGAGGAGATGAAGTGAGGTGTGGATTGAGTGAAACCATATGGGGGTATTTATAGGGGGTGGGGATGAATTTTTGGGGTTTTTTTCGGATTTTTTGAACCACCAACGGCTACCCCAATGGCTACCCCAACGACCAATCAGAAAGCGCCACCTCAGCCCTTCCCTCTCGCCCCGCCTCTCGCCCCCCTCTGCCAGCGCGCCGCCCCGCCTCTCGCCCCGCTCTCGCCCCCCTATCGCCCCCAGCGCGGGCGGTACCGGGCGATACCGCCCGCCGCCAGCGCCACCGCCCCGCCGTGCCGTCCCGCCCCTCTCCTGCCCGCCTCCCGCCCCAGGCCGGGCGATACCACCCCCTCTCCCGCCCCCATTGGCACCAGCCTTAGCTGAGAGTGATTATGAGTCATTAACATGATAAGAAAATTAACCACCTTGGTAATTAAGTAGCGGCTAGCACAAACAAGAAGAGGAGGAAGATGTACCTGTATGAAGCTGACGAAAGTGTTCAGAATGGCCAAGGACCTTTCCTCCTTGCTATAAGAATGTTTCCCAACAGTCACAGCATCAGATGGCACTTTGCCAGCTCCAGCTGGGTCAGAATTGTAGGTTGTGAATACTGTAACAAATGACACAAGTTCTCCAGAATCTTTCCTTTCACTTGCTAAACTGATCTTATTCACAGCTTTAAGTCCTGAGGAAAATGAGAAAATCTAAGTTCAACATCTCATACATGTTGTCAACGAAATTGTATAATACATGAAAATGTAGTAATTTTTTTTGTCTTGAATAACCAAAAAATATATTTTAGTGTGACTACTTAAAATCACAATCACCTGCTGAATATATCCATATATAATACATTCAGTCGTATCCGAGGTATTTATGTTCACTTCACCCATCGAACTTGGATTTAAGACTTGCAACATGGTCTATCCGTCTTGGCTATAATGCATGATAGTAAGTGCAGAGATGGTGTATTTTCGATCCAATCGACGCATTAGGGTTTCTACATTGTTCTTTTAATTGTTCTTGATGTTTTCGAGAAATTTAGGGATTTGTGGACATGTCTCTCACACACTAGTTTGTTATTTTTTTTCTTTCAATTTGAATGTTCCTGGAGTACCGGAGCATATCTAGGACTTCGCCTAGTTCAGGGAACACGATGACCACGCCATGTGTTGTGATTGCATCGACATGCCTATCACGTAGATGACAGCGACCGTAGGTTCCTGATGTGCAGTCGCAAGGCTGAGGGCCAAGCATGCATGCTTGTTATTACAATGGCATGGTCCTCCGCACCCATTCGAGCTCGTGCAAGCTTTGCGCGAGCTATGGCACGGCGAGATCCATGATAACCAGCGACGAAGGGAGGTTGAGTACACCCGCAACCTGAAACCGTCAATCCTAGAAATGCAGGCTCATGCGAATGATCGCGTGAGCCATATTAGGGAGGCTTGTCGTGAACTTATATCCCTATATTTATAAAATAAAAAGTAGCGTGTTTAATTTTCATAATTGTTAGTTTAGTAACGCAACCGAAAACAACAACTGAAGTATGTAGATAATAATTATTGTTAGTTGGGGGCCTATCGCCTGGCCGTGTGCGCCTCCGTGTGGGCCACTCCCGAAAACGGCTCAATAACTACGATCGTTCTTTGTTTCATATTCAAATGTTTTGAAAATTAAACAATTTCTATTTCTAAAATCTGAACTTTCTATAAAAAAAATCAAAATCAGAACATTTTTTCAACAATGAACATTTTTAAATGGTGAACATTTTCAATTTGTAAATTCGTTCGAATTTTTTTTAATATCTTTTTAAATTTGAACACTTTTCAATATTTTGAAGATCTCACAATACTGTCGCAAAAACCGAAAATATCATACAGAAAACAGCAAAACCACAAAACCAAAAAAAAAACCAATGAAACTCAGAAAATAAAAAGAAAACTGTTGGGAAACCGGTCCCAACTTGATAGTGGACCGGTCCAACTACACGGCGCGCGGGCAGAACAGTCCCGACCTAACAAATTGTGCCCTGAAAGTGCCCTGAGGGTCCACGCGGCTTGCGGCCCGGCCCATCTAAGCGGAAGCTCCCGTCCTTCCTTAAAACCCTGGGCTGGAGCTGCCGCCGCCGATTAATTCCCCGCCGCCCTTGCCTCCGCCTCCGCCTCCTCCAACTCCGACAGCCACCGCCTAGACGCTCCCCTCTCTCCCTATCCGGCAGACCGCGCACCGTCGGCGGACTCATGGGTCGCACAGTCAAGAAGAAGTCCAAGTCCAAGAAGACCAAGGCACGCTAGTCCGCAGTGGCCTTTTGTTCATATTCTCATCCATTATCCTAGCTTAATGCCCCTAACTTCCGTGTTTTTCTGGGCGGTGTTTTGCTTTGCCAGGCGTCCAAGAAAACTGAGGCTTCATCTTCTGCTAGCCCTGCGGCGGCTTCTGGTCCAGCAAAGGTGAGGGAGCACTAATCGTTCGTTTCGGTAGCTAATCTTTATTAATTGGTTCGTATAGATGGCTGCCGAGATGGTAAGAATGATGTTGAGAAGCGTGTATGTGGACTTACACTTCAATCAATGGTGGATTTTGTTGGCAGGTATGGCAACCAGGCGTAGATGAACTAGAGGAGGGGGAGGAGCTCCAGTTTGATCCCGAGGCTTACAACTATCTCCGAGGTTTTAGTACTGGCTGGCCATGCTTGAGGTAAAACTTAAATTCTCCGCAGCGGGCATTGTAATTTCAGACTAAAGATATGCTCTGTTCTCAACGATATCCTTCACATTGTAGCTTTGATGTTGTGCGCGACCAACTTGGGCTTGTCCGATCAGAGTTCCCACACACATTATATGGCGTTGCCGGAACTCAGGTTGCGTTCTGTCTTTACCTTTTCAAAAATATTTAGACAGATAAAATATTACTGTGTGTTCTACATCTACTTCAGTTCATCACGTGTGTTACTAGCAAAACTAAGATTGCAGTTCATTTGTGCCTCATACCGGCACCAGTGATAATGGTCTAAAAGACAATTTGTAAGGCCATATCAGAGTGCCTTGTTCTACTGTTGGTGCCTCTTCATGTATTGCTTTGAGTTTATCTTTCCAGAACTTTGTTTCGGAATGTGTATGATGTTTACCTCTTTGCATGAGTTTCTTATTCAGTTATTAAGATGGAATGTCATACAACTGCTAATGTTTAGTACACATGAACCATATCTGAAAACTTAGTTGGAATGTTATGGTTCTTGTTTCATGGTTACTTCAACATGTAAGGCTTAGATGTGGTTTGTTCAAGTTTAACAATCAAATTCAACTAGCGTATCGATCTTATGCTGGACTTTTGCTCTTGAAGAAAGAACATGATATAAATGGAATCTCAAGTAATTAGTCCATGACAAGAAACTTTGATACTTGTCTACCATCTATGTTTCACCTTTTCAACCAATATATTTCCATGCACTTTGTCTATCTGAACTAAGGGCTAGGCTTCATCACTTTTTCAGGCTGAAAAGGCTGCATGGAATTATGTTGCCGTTTTCAAGCTTTCCAACATCCAGGGGAAGAAGCGGGAACCCATACCATCTTCAAAACTTGATGCTGACAGTGATATGGATAGTGACAACAGCAGTGATGATGATGAAGAAGAAGAGGAAATCAATGAAGATATAAAGCCCATCCTACAGGCATGTATTTTTCTCCAAGTGCATGACTCCAGATTTGCTTTGACATCAATTGTTCTATTCCACAATTCAGTGCTCCATTTTGTTGATGTATCAATGTTGTATGTACCAGCTTAAAAAGGTGGCCCATGCAGGGGTGTAAACCGAATACGCTCAATGACTCAACAACCACACATATGTGCTACATGGGGAGACACAGGTCATGTTCAGGTACTTTATTTTGGCCCTCTTTCCCTTCTACTTACTCATGGTTAGCCCACTCATCATTTTAGGTCAATCATCAGCCCTATTTAGCAAGGAACATTTAGTATAATCTGTGCACACTATTTCTTAGGAGCATAGCGCTCCACAACACAACACCATCTCATTTGTGAATCTTATTTCCCTCTGAAAAACTCGACAGGGAAAATAATGTAGTGATCTGACTACTTCTTTGTGTAGTACTTATTATTAACTGTGTCATCCTTTTCTACATATGCAGGTGTGGGACTTCAAACCCTTCCTTAATTCACTAGCAGATTCAGGACCTGTTGCACACAAAGAAGAGGACATAATCCATAATCATGTACCTTTGAAAGTATTTAGTGGCCATAAAGATGAAGGCTACGCGATTGATTGGAGTCCACATGTTATTGGGAGACTTGTTTCTGGTATGAAATATGCATATTCCATTTTAGAATGTTTGCCCTCCGCTACGGTGGCTTGAATTTTACATGTTGCGCTTGCCGTCGTGTACTCATAGATGCAGTGTCATTAATTTGGTATATATTCTAGACCAATTACTGATTCTTCGACACAGGTGATTGTAACAAGTCCATTCACCTCTGGGAGCCATCTTCGAACACTTGGGAAGTAGATACACAACCTTTTGTTGGACACTCAGCCAGCGTTGAGGATCTGCAGGCATGTTACTGAATGATGTATCATATGTCAACTCCTATGTGCTCTAAAAATGTTTATTGTCTCAAATATTATGATTATATTCTTGCAGTGGAGTCCCACAGAAGCCAACATTTTTGCCTCTTGTTCAGTAGATGGAAAAATATGTATTTGGGATATCAGGACAGGGAAGCAGCCTGCTATTTCTGTGAAGGCCCACAATGCTGATGTGAACGTTATCTCCTGGAATCGGTAAATTTAGTAGGGTTTTTATATTCTTGAGCAGTTGAGCACTATCATTTCTTCTAATACAATAATGTATTTATGTTGTGAACTCCATTACCAGGCTTGCTAGCTGTATGATAGCTTCAGGATGTGATGATGGCAGTTTCACAATTCGTGATCTTAGATTAATCAAGGTACCTTCATCTTGACGAAGTAGAGTTCTCTATGCTTGTTTACTTCAGACTATCCACTTAACATGGTGTTTTTCTCTGATTTGTGTTCTCGTTATTTACTTTTGAGTTAGGCTTCTGTTTGCCTGTCTATGAACTCAATATTCAGAAAGGAAAATAGAAGTAGAGTGGCATTTTGAATATAATAGAAGATGGGTAAAATGGCATTTTGAATAAAATAGAAGACGGGTAAAACGGCATGTTGAATAAAATAGAATACGAGTAAAACTTCTGTTGATGAAAATGTGGCATCTCTTTGCTGCTAGAATTATCAATGTGATTTGTTGCTTGATACTATTCTTACTATTTGTATATACAGTGCGCACGTGTCAAAACCGGTGCAGCTAGACTACCAGCTGGCAGTTGTTCTATTGTCAATTTTTGGTCTTACTAAATATATATTGATATGTTTACTACTCCCTCTTTCCTGAATGATACGTTTTAGGGTATAAATACATGCGAATTTAGACAAATCTGCGACATCTAACTCGGGGCAGAGGGAGTACTAATAATAGCTTCTTTTGTTATATGTGCAATCACTTGAGAATGATATATTCACATAAACTCTTTTTCCATTGTGTTTCTGTTGTATTTGGTAGGCTGACTCATTGGTAGCACATTTTGAGTACCACAAGCACCCGATTACATCTGTGGAATGGAGTCCACATGAAGCATCAACATTGGCTGTATCATGTGCTGATCATCAACTCACGTAGCTGTCCCTCCCTCTTTCCATCCCATCGTTCTATGCTTCTTAAATTCTTTTGCTGCGTGACATCCTAAATTGTTTGCCTTCAGAGTTTGGGATCTTTCATTGGAAAAAGATGCAGAAGAGGAAGCTGAATTCAGAGCTAAGATGAAGGAGCAGGCAAATGCTCCTGAAGATTTGCCTCCACAACTTCTCTTTGTTCATCAGGTATTCTATCAAATTTCTTCTGAAAAATTTGCATAAGACGGCTTTAACTTCCAGTTTTTAAATCTTTAATGGCTGAAGTATTATTCATGTTAAAACAACATTGGCAACATTTTTTTGCTGTAAAGTAGCAAGTACATATGATCATTTTCTCTGTGTGCAGGGCCAGAAAGATTTGAAAGAATTGCACTGGCACCCACAGATACCTGGGATGATCCTGTCGACAGCAGCTGATGGCTTCAACGTGCTGATGCCTAGCAACATAGATACAACCATAGCTGGGGCCGAGACACCTACTGTAGCGCTGCCTGGCTAATCCAAGGTTTATGAAATCCATGAACTGAATATGCAACTAGAGTGATATGGCAAGCATCTGTTTTCAACATTGTGTATTCAAGATATTTTTATCTCTTTTATTGAAGCAACTATCTCAGTTTTATGTAATATTATGGTCCTTAGTTTGAAGATAATCAGTAACTCTGGATGATACCCACCCCCTTGCCTCGCCCAAATGGAGTTTTCGTTATCTGATAATTTAGTTACTCAGTGGTTTCTTATAATTTAGCTGGATATACATCTGCTAAGAAGAGTTATGCCCTGTCCGGCCTGTTGCCCCAGAGCTTTAAACTTTAATTGGGGATCTCAGACAAAAAAAAACCACTTGTTATCTTGGGCAACACTGAGCTTGGAATCATTTAAATTTGAAAAACCATTTTCAAAGATAAGAAAACCGAATAAACCACTGGTTATCTTGGGCAACACTGTGCCTGGTATGTAAGGGCATGTACAATGAAAGGAAAGGCATGTCTTCTCTTAGTAGTACACGTTATCTACAGAAGACGATTAATATAAAGGCATTATCTTTTATTGTTATCCCTTGTAATAAATCATCTATAGAAGACGATTAATATAAGGGGTACAATGCATTATCTTTTATTGTTATCCCTTGTAATAAATGAGAAGTAATTATCTTTAGTAGGTGTGTGGCTAAGGGAAGACAAGTGGTACAATGGGAAAATGATCATCTCTAGCTAAGGGGAGACAACCTTCTCTTTCTCCATTCTCTCTCCTCCAACTAAAGAAAAATCCAACGTGGTAGACATAAGAGAAGACTGATGTCACCCTATTGTACATGCCATAAGAACGTGTGCTTTTATTTTGAAACCATGCTCGAAATGAACTCAGTGGCGGTAGCTTGTTATGTAAGAACTTAGTACTCATATTTTGTTTGATGTATCGATTATTCTACTAAGGGAACGTGTCCCACAAACTAACTCCCCACACCATCAGTGAAACCTATTCTTGCTGAATAAAAGCCTGAATTTAGAGTTATCCAGCCCTTCTGAACTCATACAAACAAAATCGGGTTTTAGCCCCTAGGTTTGGTTTTAATAGCGTGCTACCAAACTTGTGTTTCAGCCAAACTCATGCCATGGCCCACCGAAGTCCTTCGGAAAATTTGTGTAGGTTTAGAGCATCTTCAGCCGCGTCCGCTATGCATCTCCCAAAGATATTTGAGACGCGCTGGATAAAATTTTATTCCCAAGTGACGGTGCAGTTTCCGCAGAGGCGCGGCGAAGCGTCTCGTCGCGTCTAGCTCTCCGTGCCGGCGTTAATGAGCGCCACCGCTCCACCGCCTCCATGCCTATAAAAAGGTCGCTCTCGCATCGTTTCTCACACACAAACCCTAGCGCCTTTCTCCTCAACCCTAGCCGCCACCATCTCAAGACTCGACGCCATGGCTGGTAGAGGCAGAGGCCGAGGCCGAGGTCACGGCCGTGGTCGTGGCCACGGCCGCAGCAGAGCTACACGGTCGTCGTCGTCTGCGACGTCATCGTCTTCATCATTGTACCTGCAGGAAGAGCACCAACTGCTGTTTGAGTTTGTCATCATCCTCAACGACGAACCACTCTGCATCCAGAAGCTGCCGGACAAGTTCGCCAAATTCGTCGTCGGCAACGAGCCGGCCGCACTGCATTTACTCTGGCTGCGACTGCTGCCGGTAATCGGTGGACGTGCTCTTCGACGGGCGCGGCAAGATGTACCTCCACACCGACTGGGAGAAGTTCGCGTGCTACCACGACCTCCAAGCCGGCTGCGTGCTCACATTCTCCTACCTAGGCAACGCGGATATGAGCGTCAAGGTGTTCGACGACACGTCCTGCCGCTGGCACTACCACGGTAACGACGATGAGGAGAACGATTGAACACACCGATTGTTCTTTCTTCGCAGCGAAAATAGGCACATAGGTTTCTGAATGTTCTTCCTCGAAAAGACCAACATGGTTATCATTACCAGCTGGATTTTCCAGTTTGGGTGACTGAGAGTGCCTGAGAGTGTTCTTTTTTGGCAGCGAACGCACGAAACATGCCGATGCTAACACTAATTAGGTTTCCTAATTTTGCAATGTTTTAACTATGTATTAGTTTGTGGAAACCATGTTTCAAACTATGTCTTAGTTTGTGTAAAATCATGTTCCCAATTATGTTTTAGTTTGTGGAATGTTCTCCTCTCTATTGAAATAAATATGCAAAAAAAGTATTTTAATATTAACAAAAGTTTGAGGGCGGCGTTTGGGGGACGCGGCTGGAGCGGCGTCCCCTAAACATGGCACAAAGAAAACACAGCTTCAAACGGTCAATCCGGCGACGTTTGGGGGGCGCTCTTAGGGATGCGGCTGGAGATGCTCTTGGACATTAGTTTGCCGCCTAGGAGAATGGAGGCAAACTAGAAGGTCAGATTTTGAAATAGTTTTGAGGATGGGGTAGGTGTCGCATGAGTCTACTGAAAGGGCCAAAATTGTTAAAAATATGAAAGCGGGGAGTGGTGTTTTGGAACATGGGTGCATATGCTCCCTATATTTTAAAATGCATCTTACTTACATTTTAAATTTCAAAAAAATTGAAACAAAAAAAATCATACGTACATCTTCACGTGCTACGGGCTCACAAAGTCGTTTCATAAAAAATCGACTTATCATGTGACGTATGTAAAAAAGATAAAATTCAGTGCTAAAAATAATGTTTTTCACAAGATAAAGTTTCTCCTTTTTACATAGACCACAAAAAAACATTAGTTTTTCGTGAAACTTGGCGAATGCACATACATTATGGAGATGTACATGTAGTATTTTTTATTCAAATTTTTCGACATTTCAAAATATGCTTTTTTGGTAGAGGGAGCATACGCACCCGGGCGCCGAATTGAATTTTCGGTCAAGTAACTGGATTAACGGTTTGCGAGATGATCGTTTTGAATTCCAAATTTAGCAATTAAGTGATGACGTGGCATAGACTCATGTATGCATGCCCATTGGAAGAAGGATAGTATAGGGTACCTAGGTTTTTTTAAAATAAAAACTTAGATGTTACAGCCGCTTAAAATGATTGTATTTATGCAGTGTTGATTTTTGTTTGAGCATTTCGGCCGTGTCTGGAAGACGGCCCACAAGGCCACAATTGCACTGGGATGCCCCGCAAAAACTTTCTGTTCATGCAGAGCAACCGCTCGAAACGCCGCCCTCCGATCTTTTCGGGCAACGCAAGAACCAAGAAAGAACAGCGCAATTACCAGGCAGGCGATTTGGCGGCAAATCGCCGAACGAATGAATGGATGAACTGTCCAAGGAGCAGATCGAAGAGTTCCGGGCGGCCTTCAGCCTCTTCGACAAGGATGGCGACGGTAATTCAATCCCAACTTCTTCCTCCATCCGATCCAATCAATCGCCATTCGATCTCGTTGGCGCGCTGAATTCAATTCGATCCGATTTCGCGCGCGAAAACCTACAGGGACGATTACGACCAAGGAGCTCGGCACGGTCATGCGTTCGCTGGGGCAGCGCCCATCGGAGGAGGAGCTACGGAAGATGATCGCCGAGGTGGACGCCGACGGCAACGGCGCCGTCGACTTCCCGGAGTTCCTGAACCTCCTCGAACGCAAGATGCGCGACGCCGGCGCCGAGGACGAGCTCAGGGAGGCCTTCCAGGTCTTCGACCAGGACCAGAACGGATTCATCTCGCTCGACGAGTTCCGGCGCGTCATGGTCGACCTCGGCGAACGCCTCACCGACGACGAGCTCTCCGAGATGCTCCGCGAGGCCGACATCGACGGAGACGGACAGATCAACTACGCCGAGTTCGCCAAGGTCATGATGTCCAAGTCAGTACTGCCATTTTTTGTTTACGTTTTCTACGATTGCGAATCCCTAATTAATTCGAAACGCGAGCTTCTTGATTTTTCTTACAGCAGATTGATCTATCTCTGCAGGCTCGAAATGGCGGAATCGAAACCTTCGGTGCCGCCGCTCTTCAAGAATGGATTCCGCGTGTGTCGTTACCTTCTCGCTTTCCGGATCATGGAGATCGGCCGGAGCGTTAAACGACGGTACGCTCCATGAACTTGCGTTAATTGTTCTTCGTAGTTAAACCTTCTTTTTTATTTTATGTTTTGCAACGCCCTCACCGCATCTTTAATTAACCAAAGTATGGTAGAATGACATGTATCTGAACCTCACAATGTGTGTTGCTTGTGCAAATGGCAGACGGCGCAAGTCACAGCAAAACAGTCGTGACATGGTGGGAGAAGAGAAGACCGGCGGTGATGACGATAAACCGCCGGACCAGGACAAGGACAAGGATGCCGACAAACCGAGTCACAGCCGCTGCATCCCCTCGTGTACCATCCTCTGAAAATTCATGCTTTCCATTTCTGATTCGCAACTGACAAGAAAAGGAGTAACAAGTACAAGACAAAACAAGAAATTACTCCATGATTGACAACGATGAACAATGTGAGTTTACAAATGGTAACAGCATATTTGGCTACCCATTCTGTGAACTCATGGCTGCCTTGCTCTAAGGTGTCTCGATAGGAATTAAGAAAACTAACATACTAAACATAACAGCAAAACCTACTGAATGTGCTTCACTTAAACAGTTCCAAAAAAATCTCTCAAAATACAGCATATATACAACAACGGTGGAGGACAAGCACACCTGTCAACAGGGGCCCTCCACCAGTACTTACAAAATGCAATGAACGTGTTTTTTGATCCAGCTACTGAAAATGGATCAACTTGGAAGAATGAGATGCTAATAGTTTACCCATCCCCCCTCTTCCAAAGTTGCTGCTAGGAATGTTGGATCTGGAGATCGTCGGATTTCCAAACAACGTCCTTCAAGGTGTTTGAAAGGTTCTTGTAAAACTGCACCACAATATCAAGACTTGTGCATTTTAGTACAAAATACTAATGGAAGGTGATAAGATATCTAACTTAATTTACAATTCAGGTTAGTCGTTGACTACAGGTTACTGAGATTGGGGAAGTGTAAATGTAAGAACTGGTGCACATCTCAGTTGTGTATCAGGTTTATAATTGGCATAATGTTCACAATATGATATTTACCTTGTGAAATTCTAGAGTGTCGCCTTTTGCTTTGCGAACTTCAACCATATGAAGAGAAGGTCCAACTCGCAGTATCTAAATGATAATGCAAAAAAAAAGAAAGTTAGACTGATGATCTTAACAAAGTAGACTTCAGTTCAGCATTTTCTTCACAATTACCTCGGTAGCAACATTGAGGTTCCCCTTCCTCCCTGCTTTCACCTTTTCTAGTCTCAGCTGGCCAAACAATAAAAAGAATTTTAATCTTCAGGGAAAAATATTTTGAAGATCATATACATTATACAGAGAACTATTTTTGTAAGAAAATATACTCAAGCAGACTGTTATTAAACCAAGCTTTGCATGACAGACCTTGTAATTTTTCTTCTGCACATCAAATCCTAGAGGCTTTGCAGCTTCCTCAATCTTGCGGACAATGTCTTTTGGTGAGCTTTTTGATGTAAACCTTGTTTCTCTCTTAAATTCCTGTCGATACAGTCATTTGAAGTGTTAGTAAGAATGAATTTTCAAATCATAAATTAATAATAGAAATGAGCATAAAGTTCTAAGTTGTAGAGATATTATATATAGGCATATACAACTACAGGTTTTATTTTCCCTGTAATTGAGATATCGAGTTAGAGGTGATTTTAAAAAATCTAGTGCATATTTCAGCCATGATTTCGGCTATATCAGTAGAGCATAGACACCCTGACAATTTAAGTCAACACACATCCTAATTTTCAAAGTTTCAGGTTGCTATTAGGATGTTTTCGTACCAGCTCAGAGTCAAATAAGTTTCCAAGATTGAGGCCTGCTGACATTGAAATCAGTTCAAACGCATTAAGAGCTACTGGTTCCTCTTCTTTCTTTTCTGTCACATGGTGCTCCTGGAGGAAGTCAGACCACATGCATAAAACTGGTAAGTGAAAATGAACCCATGAGGGAGGGATTTCTGCATGAGGTAGAAACAGAAATGAAAGACAGCATGGTTTGCATATAACCATGGACTTACTTCTGAATCATTAAAGACAGCATCCACATCATCCGAAGTTGTATCATACTTCTCATCAAACTCCGCACGCTTGTAACCTTTCTTGAACCACTCATCCTCTAACATTTCTTGAACTGTTATTCTCTGCCACAGTTTCTCAAGACATTAGCTTGACATTATGGAGCAAAATGGGTTTATTTCTCTCTGGGTGCACACCATCTCTGTGCGTGCTTATTAGAAAAGTTTGATGAATGGAAAATTGGAAATGGCATCATGTGATCCACAAGCCTACTATTTGTTTAGATGATCTACAAGCCACTATAGGATCCACGGTGTGAGTACTAGGGATCCATTTGCATAATTATGTCAGGAGATTTTCCTATCTAAGTACTGATTGAACCAGCTACTGTGTTCTAGCATACCGTCATCGGATTTGGATCAAGGATTCTTGTTAACAACCTCTTGGCAGGAAAAGACGTCCAAGGTGGAAATGTAAATTCTGCATTCGATATCTGACAGGAAGAATAGAAAAACGAATCAAATAAGCATGAACAAGAAACCATAATAGTGCTCCAAACGAAGAACAATGCTCACTTTCTTGTACAAGGCCATAAGATTAGAGTCCTCAAAAGGCAAATACCCTGCTAGCAGAACGAACAGAATAACTCCACATGACCACAAATCTGCCATTGCACCATCATAGCCTTGATCTTCGAGGACCTGTTGCGAAATAGTTAAAATTGTTTAATTGTTACTAGTGTTTCCTGGTAAAACTATGTAAAAAAAACTATTGGCAAGTTTAGTTTCTACAATATTCTGAAATTACCTCTGGTGCAACATAATTTGGAGTCCCGCAAGTCGTGTGCAGTAATCCATCTTCCTGAACCAAAAAATATAAAATATTTAAAAAATGTCGGGAGAGAGTTTTTAAACATCGAAGAACATGATTATCAATTAATGCATAATGTGAACTTTGGAGACTATACGTGGTAACTTTTGGAGTGCATGAGGCAATAAACCCTTACCTTGAGCTGCAGAGATAGGGCGCTCAGCCCAAAATCTGACACTTTCAGATTTCCACATGAATCAAGTAATAAATTTTCCGGCTGCATGTAATATTTTGGTTTAGATTCTGGAGTAACTTTACCATTGACAGAAAACAATAAGCAGAGATGGAGATGAACTCACTTTTAAATCACGATGGTACACCCCCCTGCTATGACAATAATCAACAGCATTAATTAACTGTTGGAAGTATCTCCTTGCCTCATCTTCCCTCATTCTACCATGGTTAACCTTTATGACGAGGGATATGCGATGACCGTCAGTTTATATAATTAACAATAAGTGCATAAACTGGACGCAAAGGATGTACCATATCACTTACAATTGTGTCAAAGAGCTCGCCACCAGTGACATATTCTAAAACAATGTAGACCTTTGTTTTGCTTCCCATCACCTAAATTTTGAAGATAAATATTAATTTGGAAAGAGATGCCAAATAATTGCGTCCATACTTCTGACAACTCAGGTGCATGATTGGAAAGAGATGGTTTGAGTGCTTTGGCATGGACCCTATACAAGATGCACCAATATTACAAGATTAACTGGAATATCGAAAAAAAAGTACGATAATTCCTTGAACTACCTCATGTATGCGGACAACATTTGGATGCTTAATCAGCTTCATTGTTGCAATTTCCCGCTTGATCTGCGATTCCACCAAAGAGTTACTCATGAGCAGCACAAACAAAGAAACAGTTCCATCAAAAGTTAATGAATTCTGGCAAAAGTAGCAATTTGATTTGTACCACAGAGAGCAACAAGGGGAAGGAAATGTAAAGTGCAGGCCCATCATAATCGACTAGATATGAAAGATCACCAAAAAACAAGAAATAATTGAGATCACAAACTTAATATTTAGACAGTGACCTGCTCAACCATCTTGTGCTTGAGAAGCTTCTCCTTGTCCAAAATCTTGATGGCTACCGGGTCCCCAGTCTCGGTGTCCCTGGCGAACTTGACCTTGGCGAATGTGCCCTCGCCGATGGTCCGGCCTAGCTCATACTTCCCCACACGCCTCTTCACCTTGGTTGTACTCATTCCCTGCCTTATCCACCTCTGGAACCTGAGGTATATAGCTTAGTTTCAACACACTGTCAATTTGTTCCACTGTTCTGTGTGGAAAGTCTATACTTCAGACATGGAAAGGATGACAGGCTGATACTATCCTGTCTGAATAAAATTCAATTGGACTACAGACAGGTGTACATATGCATTCCCAGATCAACACAAGAAAGATATATAAAGCTAAAAATAAATCTTGTATGTGTACAGGAAACGTCGCTGAGCAGTTAGATGGCTAGATTGATGAACTATCAGACCATTCGTTAAGTTTTATAAATAAAATTGCAGCTGGCAGTGACACTGACACTGGCTTTGGCGCCTACTCTTAATTCAGAATAAGATCTACGAATAAGTTAATCAGAGGAGTTGTTTAGTTGAGAAGATCCTGAAAAAAAATCAGAGGTATTCTTTCCCCCGAAAGCCCAAATTTGAACTGGAACAGTCAGCTGGATGTCGAAAGGAATAAAACCATCATCTTTTGGATCTGGACAGGGTCTCTGTTATCAAATTGGGCACGAGGGGGGCTGCGAGTGCAAAGAAACCAATGACAGCCGGCGGCATATTCCACAACCAAGAAGATGAACTGGTCGGAATTCACAAGCACGAAGCCAAGATCCTTCTTGATTTGTGTAAAGAAAAAAACATGAAAAATTGCCAAGACCAAGCAAAGGCTCTGCGAAGAATGGTACCAAGTTTATGCATCTGATGGGAGTCGTCAAGAGCAAATAGTTAGGGGAACATCCCAAAATCAAATTTGAGATTTCTGCTCACATGAAACACCAATGAACCATAATTCAGAAGGAACTAAGAGTAGAAAGCAAATCGAGGACTAGAGAACTTACAGGTACCTGCTGCTGTGCGAATGACAAGAAATGGCTGTCCGGGATCAAGAAGAGTTCACGCAGAAGAAAAGATCAGGGAAATAAATAGTGGGAGCAACAGAAAAAAAACACTTGGTAGGAGTGAGTGAGAGGAGGAGAATAGTTGGAAAACTGAAACCAGAATGGGAAGTTTGGAAAGATGCAGCTGAGCTGAAACTCTGAGCGCTGGAGAAGACGACATGACATGACAGAAGCCTTTAAGAAAGGAGCAGCGCGCGCGCATGTGGTGTCAGACTGCGGGCCTCACTGCCGCAACTCGGACAGCAGGGTGCGTGCACAGTCATACACCACACACAGCACACAAGGAATGTTCATGATTGTTCCCGAAATTCGGCGCCAAATTAAGAAATTTTTGGTTCGAACGATCCAAAAATCGTAGAAATAGGGGAAAAAGGTAGCACCGGGAAGCCGTATCATCTATAGGACTAGAAAATCATAGTAAGTCGTAATATAAGTTGTTGGCTGTACCATAGAAAAAAATGCACAAAAATACTAAGGTTGTGTTTGGGAGCGAAGTAATTTTAAAGTATTTCAACAATATTATAATTTATCAAAATACCGAATTTTGTAATACTTTAGTGTGTTTGGATGTGACTATTGACTGCAGTATTAATACATCATTATGCCTCAAAACGTGCTATTTTTTAAGTATTGAAAAAAAAACTCTAAACCTCCTTTTCCTGAACTGAAGTATTGCCAGATGCATAAAATACTATTGGTTTTATAAAACTTCAGTTTTACAAATACTTGGTTGCCAAACTAGGCCTAAAGAATTAGATCCATGTCCATTATTTAAATAAACCCTTCGATGACTTATCAGCTGCCTTGCTTGAGGAAGAGTGTTACTAAAATGGAGACGATTCGGAATCACGTCCGATGCATAACATAGAAATCAAACTTGGAAGGTGTTGGAAATTAGCTAAAGCAGCATGTGTTGTAGCGAAACTAAAAGCAAAAGAGGGTAAATCGGCTACTTTATTTATTATCATTAACAATAATATAACTTAAATATGAAATATAAATTTTTATAGACTTCTAAAAATAGGGTTTTTTGCAATCTTTATTTGTTGAGCGAGATCGATCGAAAGCATTGTGCCAACTTGCCAACAAGATGTCTAGACTATAGTAAATCATCTTGACAAGTTATTTGATTCAAGAGTTTTATATGTTTCCACGCCCTTTTTTGAGACCTCAAAATATCATGACAAATTACTTCCTTTAGGAACACATACAAGAACAATGTTGATTAAATCATATACGAGGAACTTTTGCTGAAGGATATGTGTTTTGAAAAAGAAAGGTAGAGGTAAATACTTCAAAGAGGCGGTTTGGTAATGGTGAATGAAAAAAAGAGAAAATCCTTAAACTGGATAAGGGGCAGATGCAGCCAAGTGGATCAAGTCAGTGGATTTTGATTCCACTATGCGCGGTTCCTATCGTTTTCCCATCACGGTACTGCAAATTCTAAAAAAATGTTTTCAATATTTGTATTTACGTATTTAGTTACGGTGGCGAAGAATAAAACTTTAGATTGGTGTTTGGAAGGGATTCAACAAGTTGACATTGGCCAACAAGTAGCAGTCGTCCTGGGGAACGTTAGGGCGCATACTCTTCTTGTGTGAAACTTCATCCAAATCCACCACTTATTGGTTCATGTTCCATTATGTTATCTTAGACTATGTTGCATTCTTCAATTTTGTTCTTCGTCTCTCTAGTCGAAGTGTTCTTGCTGACCCAACCTAGCATGCATTTTAGAGTGATGTGCTAGGATCTCTTGTTCTTAGCAAACGAAAAGCAAGTAGAAAAACACATGTGTAAAGCCTTCGATTCTACTTTCAAGAACTTAAATGCAAAGATAAGCCGAAAATCCTTTGCTTCTTCTTACTTCATAGCACCAAAAATTTATATGTAACTTACACCCTTTGGTGATATAATTATAAAGCACGAGTGTCTAGCCAGGCCTAGGTCTAGCTAAGGACTTGGTTGATTATGAATCCATCCTAAATTTGGTGGTTAAAATCTACCGCGGTGACGATACTACAGGGGAGGTCCTGTGGAAAATATGTATCTCAATGCCAGAATGATAAACAACTTAACACCTCTTATTTTACCTGCGTGGTGTGCATCCATCTATCCATCATTCTTTTATCTTTTAGTAGTATCAACCTCACTTCTGGTTATTTATCTTGCAATACTCTCCGTTGCCATGAGCGTAAGGAAGCGTCAAATCAATATGATGTATTGGCAAAGCCATTAAGAAGGAAACTAAAGTAGATTGAGACTCCCACCGTAGATTTGGTTTTATACCTTTTCGAATTGGTACCTTATATGGATGCACACATTGCTAGAGCCGAAGAGGAGACCCCAAGGAGAAATAGAAGAGGCGAGTCCCTTTTTTATCCCTATATGTTTTCGTTGGTCAAGTTTCCTCTCTTGTACGAAAGGAAAGGATCAAGGATGTTTTAGTGGAGCGTGCAGCTATTTACTTATATCTTCATTTTGCTAAGTCCACTAGGACTATTGAGAAAGTCCCTCGGGTAAGATGAATAAGCTTTTTACTACGTATTTTGTCTATCTGAAGATCTGAGAAAAGCACTGATTATAGCTTTGTCCTTGATGGACCATAGGCCTGATGCTAGGATAAAAAAGAAGGAAAAAGGAGCGTGAGAGCCAAATGAATCGAAAGATCCATCATGCGCAGATTGCTTCTTCTACCCTTCTCTTATTCGCATTTCCTACTATTGAAAGAAAAGCTAATACTTCACCTTTTTTTTTCATTTTATTCGGGCGCGGTTCATATCTTTATGGTTCACCAAATTAAACATGCCATTTTTCTCCACCGTCGGGTCTAGACTCTTAGTTTCAACAGAAAAAAGGTCTAGACCCTTCGCGTTCTTCAACCAAACAAGAAAACTTGCTTCGTTGGCTTTCTAAAAAGTATGGTTTGAATGAGGGCCATCCTCTACTGCCTCCTCTGCACTCTTTTTTTAATCAAATTCAACATCGCAAGCTCTAGGCATAGTTAGATAATGAAACCAGACCTTCTTTCGATGGGATGCTCAGCCAATTCATACACACCAACGACCTACCCTTGAATTTACGGGGTGCCATTTTCCCTCTCCATGGGATTACATCTAGAGTCCAAAAAAATACCTTTTTTATAGATAGGTCATATATTCCCGTTCACTATTCCCGTAGCCTGATACGAGTTATTTAGTTCGTGTCTCCTTGTTCTTGGGAAGAACCGAAGGTTCATTCGCGGCACTCGTAGACATAGTTGTATTTCAGACCCTCTTCTTTCCCTAAAAAGCTAATGTGTCTAATTACTCAACAAAATATTCTTAGAACAAACCCGTACTATATTCGCTATATGGAATAGAAGTTTTGGATCCAACTTATAATGACTCCTAAACAACTCAAATACCAGAAAACACTAGTGTAAGGGTACATTACCCATGTTTGTGGCTTTGGTAATTAACGATAATCCCTACGGACTAATTTTTCATTGAGCTTATATGAAGAAATATTCCATAGGTAATGCTTGTAGTTGACGTGTTGGATTCAAGTATGGGTGCTATGAATATAAAGAAATACATTGAGGGTTGGCATCGAGATAATTGATTTGAAGAGAAGAATATGATATCATCAAGAAGAAGAAACGAAGATGCAGTTCTTGTGTGGAACTCATTTTTTCCATGCTCTAGCTTATGTGTTAAGAAATGGCTGATCAAGATCTTGAGAGTTTGATTTCAAGAGAAGAATTCAAGATATGGATCTAAGTCAGTTTCATGCATGATAGAATTATTGGTTGAGCTATGGTTAACTAAGATTTAGTGCATGCAATCAAATGAAAAGTTCCTTATGCACCTCAAGTTATTTATATAGAGCATGATAAGATTTTTTGACCGAGAAATTGTAGGGTAATACCCCTACGGTAATATTCTATTTTATAATAAGAAAGTAGAAAGAGTACATCCAACACCCCCCAAGTTGAGAGAATTGCATCAAAGAGGGTAGAAGTGGATAGAGGTACGCATGATACGAAACATTTTAATAAGATAAATCTAAAATCCAATCTAGGAGGGGCTGCACTAAAGTAGCTTTAACCCTGTATTGGTGTAAGGAGAGGTCACTCTTAATCTAACTTTCCAACGAGCCAATGAAAGAATCTCCTTTTTGCAGGGCCATGGTTGGTCAATACAAAGAGTGAAAATTGGATTCAAGTTGGTCAACACATGAAGCATGAAGAATGTACTGCACATGGGATCATGGGATCTTGTGGTATGGAAAGCTTTGTCAAATATGCTTTATGAACTAACCCATTATATGTGTCTTTGTGTTGTATCTTTCCATGGACATGCATCAAAAGTAAAGATTTCAAATAGCTCGCGAGAGGATGACATAAAGTGGTGATCACCATCAAGGTTGGGAAGGGCAAGTTCAAGATAAGCATCTCAAGAGGAGCATATGCTTGAATCTTTCCGTCCATTTGGTGATAATGTACATGTGAAGATATGCCTTAATAAATCTATCCCATAGTAGTGTATGGTCCAGGGAGCAAATTACGAGTCTTCATGAACAAACAATGATCAAGTGAAGCATTCTGGTTTGAATCAAGCTTGAAGCGTTGTCATCAATATCAAGCGGGATGTGCAAGGAAAAGGTATGGCCGTGCTATGTTTTAATTTTATCGGTCTCATGGTCGTTGTCGGGAGACCGAGTTATAAGGTAGAGAGTCGCACTATCAGGAGGGGCTTTCGGTTTGGATAACTTGATCACATCATCTTAGGTAGCTCAATCATTTGCATACTTTTCATATGTTATTCTTGTTGCTTTTTTCTATGTTTATGGTTCTTGAACTTGTTTCTAGCTTTTCAACAAGCCCAAGTCCATCAAAAACAAAATGCATATGCATCTTCTACTGTGTTTTTGAGTTTGGAGGTTTTACTGGTTCTTTGTTTTGGGAGGTTTCATACCTGTCCATTCTTGTTATTTTATCTCTTGCTAAATCTTGGCGGTTCTTTGCATGAAGAGATAGATCTTGTTGTTAGCTTCAAAAAATCCCAAGTCCATCGAAATCAGAATCCAAATGCGAGAGATATTGCGTTTTTTTGTAAGACTGGTTTTCTTGTATCGGGCGGCCGAGAAAGTGCGAGCGGTCATTTTGCTTGAGGGGTATAAAAGAGGTCTTCTTCCCAATGTTTCTAGGGTTTTTGAGCACAAAATTTACCTCCCTTGTTTACACTCTTTACTTCCTCTGCCATCCCTCATATGATTCTTGCATCTTTTTGAGGGGTTTGAAAGAGGAGATCAAGATCTACATCCGTTCCTCCTCTAAGTGAGGGTATCTCTTGGGATCTAGATCTTCGAGTCATCAGCTGGTTTCTCCTTTGTTCTTCCTCTAATTTATCCCTAGCGTTTGTTGCTTTTGTGGGATTTGAGTGTGAAGGATTTCAACACCTTTAGTGTTGTTACTTAGCGGAGCTTGTGAAGTGGTTGTGGACCTTTCCATATTCTTAGTGGAGGAAAATCTAGCCATAAGGAAAATGCATTTTTCTTCGTGGAATTGGCTCGGAAAAGAAGGTGAGCATTTGTGGCGTTAGAGATACCTTTGTGGTAACCCGAGAAACACGGGAATATATCGTTGTCTCCGTGTACCTTTATTATCTCTATACCCGGGTTCACTTCCTTGTGATAGATTGATAGTCATCATGATTGAAGTACTTATATCTTGCTTATCACTTGTGATGTCTTGTCTAGCTTATCTTGTTGGTGGTGGTGCACTTATTTGAGCCTAGCTAATTTAGTTTTTTTCTTGTAAAATAAACTTTAGGTTAATTATGTATTCTTACAAGACATATCCGTCGTTGTTTTTAAAACACCTATTCAACCCCTCCCCCTCTAGGCGACATCTTGTCCTTTCAACTAGTATCACCAAATCAACAAGTGATCTTTCGACAGACGGATTTAGTCTTTCTTCAGGTCCCGCTAAACTAGTGATGTAAAAGAATATTCGTTTTGTTATCTTTGACTTCCGTTGAGAACTTTCTCTACTCTCAATATGAAAAAGCCATTCTAAGTACTATCAATCGAGAAATATAACAATAAAAAAAAATCATGAGGTTGGAGTCGATTTTTTCCTTTGAAATTGATTAAAATAGGATTGTTGGTAAAATACTTATGTTTCAAATCTTACAAACTAAGGGTCTCTTTGATTTATAGAAAAGATGAGGAAAAACATAGAACTAGAAAATTTTCTTTAGTATTCATCCATTTTATTCAAAGAAATAAAGCAAATGAAAAAACATGATAAAGTTTCCTTATCTCACGTTCAACGAAACAATGCATGAATTGTGAATTCCATAAAAAAATCTTATGAAATTGAAAAATGCAAATAGTACATACTAAAAGTTCTTAGGGACTTTTGGTTCAGAGTATTCAATAAATGTAGGAGTAGGAAAAACACAGAGTTCATATGTCTTGTAATGCTGAATTCTATAGGAGCAGAAAATACAGAAATGTGCAACAAAAGTTGTTGAGCTGCGCCACAGAAAAACGCAACTACTTTGCTAAAAGATTAGGTGGATTCCATAGTTATCGTGAGGGTTGACTTAAGGGAAATTTTCATCTTGAATTGCATGCAAAGTAGATCATATTAAAACTTCCAATGGTAAAAAAAAAGAAACTAACAAATTCAGGCCTCTTTGATTCATGAGATATGAGAAAAATTATAATAGGAAATTCAACTTTGGTGACACTATTGATCCATTTGGTACATATGAAGAGAACACAAAATAAACGGAGGATATTTTTCCTTGTTCTCAGGTTTTAAAGAGAAAACAGAATAATTCTACTATCCATTCAAACCTCTTTTTACACTCTTAGGCGGAAAGATCAAGGAAAATGGCCATAAAATTACATAAAATGACATAATCTTAGGACCTACGTCGATTGTTTGATTCGTAAATTGTAAACCACATGGTTTTTTCCTTATGATTTATCTATACTAGATTTCATTGGAAAATTTCCATCCACACTAACCTAAAAATAATCATATGTGTTTTCCTAGGCACAATCAAACAACCTTCCAATCTTGTAGTACTGAAGATGACATGCCACTCTAATCTCGTAAAAGACCCTTCTACTGTGCTCCTTCCAGACGTCCTAGATGATGTATTTGATTGTCCCACTAGCAGTCCTCTTCATGTCCTTCGGGAAGTTGGCTATGTACTGCAGCGACCAACCATCAAAGTCCCGGTCCATCGTCGACACGATGGAAGGCATCAGGAGGTCACACGATGCAAGTACCACGTCCCTAACTCCCATGGTGAAGGAGCACTCGTGGCAAAGATCTTGCGCTGTCTCTGGGTGAATGTAGCACAACTTGCAGATGGGGTCGATCATGGGGCCACGGTGGCGGAGCTGATGTACAAGGGTTGGGTTTAGAGGAACCCAAGGAATTTCACCGAACCTTCACTAATTTAGTCTATCACTTGGTTCATTTGTGGAAGACACAACATAACTAGTGGAGATGAACCCAATGATTTTCTCCTCCAGCTTCGCCCCGGCCCTTCTTGCAGAGCCAGAACGTCAGCTAGTGCGGATTTTGCTATTCGTAAGCCATGCAAAGAACTTGCACTTTGGCTCGGCGTGAGCCCTCCATATCTTGCTTGTGTCGAAAGGAGCATGTGAACCAACGAATTGGCATATAAATGCCGACACCGCCACGTAGACACTAGACACCGTCCATCTCCATGTGATATTATATGGATGAGGGAGAAGTTGTACATTCTGTAGTGTGGTCCAAAGATGCATGAAACTCTCTAAGTCCACAGTCGTGGCTATATTTTAGAGCGCCCGGATCCAATTACCGCCTTCAAACTCCTTGACCATGCGATATTTCCTCACGCCAAGCCAAAGTTCACTTACACGTGAGTGTAACATAGACACATATAAAAACTAACTTCCACCCCGCTTGCCCACTCCTCTAGTCATCCCACTCCCCTAATAATTCCCGTTTGGCAGGCCTCCTCATACCCTCCTGCTGCTACTTTCTCGTTCCCTCCATAGTTGAATCTGGAAAGGCCATCGAGCTCCTACACCATGGATGGACCATGGAGGATCTCGGATATGATGGTCTCCACCACGCTGAGTCTAAGGGAGGTGGTGGACCGACATGTTGTTTTTTGGTACACGTGAATGAGATGCTACAACAATTCTGCACAACTATTGTAAATGTTTTCGTGAGGTGTTGGAAATGTTGATTTCTCATGCTACATACTATTTTTGACTTATACAAGGATATTGCCGCGACTGGTGATTTGTTGTGACTTGTGGCTATTTGTTGCGTTGGTATTTTAGAAATTCTGCAGCGTTTTTTTGGTACAGTTTTGCCCACTACGAAAAAATGCTATGACGATGCCACTGTTGGATAATTAGGCACAATTTGCATGATTAATTCTAGAATATTAAGCATGACGACATCAACTACTAACATGTGAAACTCGAACATACTAGATGTATTAATGAACGTGAACAGTAGCAGGGCAAACGGTACAACATCCATCGCTAAACAGATCAACATATGTCGCTCATACCGATCTGGTGGAGGTGGCGATGGAGGTGTAGCAGATGAAGTCGCAGCAGTAACATTGTTGATGACAACGTTGTTGACGACGGGGACAACGGGTCGAAGTAGACGGTGTTGAAGACGATGGTAGGCAGCACCGCCCGACTTGGACGGAAGACGACCCGTGATGAAGAGCTTGAGCAGTGCGCAGAGCGCTTCCCAAAAACCTAATTCACCCTCTCCCGTATAGGATCGCAAAGGCGAGCTGTTCCGGAGACCTGCTCTCCCGTTAGCCGGTGCACACTGGCGGGCGGGATGGAATAGGCTACGATGGCGGCGCAAGCAGAGAGAGGTGGAAAACCTAACTCGTGTATTAGATGTGTTTCTGCCGTAGCCGGGAAAGAGATTATATAGGTTCAGGAAACCCTAGGCAACGTGGGCCACACCCACGTTTCGATTCGGTTACAGATAGCCCACGGTTCGGGAGCGACCTGAACCGACTAACGGCGACGCGTCCGTCTAGGACTCTGTTCGTTTTCCTGAACTGCAAAAAGAAAAGGAAAGTCTCGGCTCGAGGCTCAATCCGCTCACCACGATCGCGGCGCGCGTCGTGACGTATCGAGTCGAGTCGAGTCGAGCAAGGAGGAGGAGGAGAGCGCGTGTACCACCCCTATTCTCACTCACTTACTAGTGGTGGAACAACCCACTTTATAAGGTGGTCTAACTACCTCCCATTTTCCATGTGGAACTAAACTTCCCACCTCTTGCCACTCCCTAGTAAGCTGCCACCAACTTGGGCTCAAACTCACATGGGCTGCCACAATGTGGGCTTTGAGATTTATAGGGAAATCTGAAATCTAATGTGGGCCACTAAATGTGGACCCAAATATTTCAACAATCCCCCACGAGATCTCAAATTCCCATTTAGATATTTACCAATACTCGCTGCTTGTTTATATACTAGTGTTTCAGCAGAGACTGTTATGTTGAACTTCTGCCTAAAACCTTAAGCTACATCTATTCACACTTGAACAATGGACTAAGCCTTGAATTGCAAGTTTTGCGCGAACAGGTTTCACTCAAAGCCATAACTAGTACATGGCTACCAGTAGCCTACCCCGCAGGTGAAGCATATGCGTCATACTTCGTGGTCTCTTCATGAGTTTACTAGAGATCACCCAAATCTCATAGATTGTGACATTTAACAATCAAACTCATATAGGTGTGTTTCAAGAATGCTCTGTAGGACAACATCTTTGCTAAAATAGCCAACATAAACACATTAAGGCTTGTTACCAACCAGCCTTACATCAATTGAGAATTGTGCATCTTCACGTAGAGAGGGTTACATAATACTCTCCTCAATTAAACCACTAGTTTGTTCTTCCCAGGTCCTAATTCACGGGATCTCCGATCACAAATGTTGGGTTACCACTATGGTGTAACACCAACGGGTCCCAAACCCATCTCCCTCGATGCACTTTCTATCACATTACGTGATAATCCCTAAGGGATGTGCCAGATTTTTGTCTGTTTGAATATATGTAACATTTATTACTCCGGAGTTTCACAATTTCCTGACAGACTTCAAACGTCTTGTTACGTGTCTTGATGACTTCACGTTATCCTTATAATTGTTCACTTTGACAATTACAGTTTGATTGTCACAATTTAAAAGGATTACCGGAACAGGTTTCTCAACCACAGGCAAGTCCATCAAGAGCTCACACAACTATTCTGATTCAACAGTGGTTGTGTCTAAAGCAGTTAGTTCTGCTTCCATAGTTGACATCGTCAATATGGTTTGTTTGCAAGATCTCCATGACACTGCGCCACCTCCAAAGGTAAATACATACCCACTTGTGGCGTACAGATCAGCTACACCAGAGATTCAATTCGAATCACTATATCCTTCAAGTACAGCTGGGTGCCCTGAATAGTGAATCCCATAACTCATTGTACCACATAGGTAGTGCATGACCCTATCAAGTGCATGCAAATGATCAGTACCCAGGTTTGACATGAACCTACTCAACTTGCTAACAGCAAAAGAGATGTCAGGTCTAGTCGTGCTCGCTAAGTACATGAGTGAGCCAACGATCTGAGAATATCTCAATTGATCTATGGCAATCCTCAGGTTCTTACGTAATATCACACTAGAATCATAAGGTGTTGGAGAAGACTTGCTATCAATATAGCCAAACCGGCTCAAGATATTCTCAACATAATGGGATTGCGTTAGAGTAATCTCACTCTCGTCCTTAATAAGCTTGATGTTCATAATCACATTAGCTTCTCCCAGGTCTTTCATATCAAAGCACTTTGCAAGAAAAACTTGACCTCATGTATTAATTTCATGTTTGTACCAAAGATCAGAATATCATCCACATACAAACATAGTATAACACCTTCGCCCCCACCATGGTGATAGTAAACATACTTGTCAGCCTCATTAACAACAAAGCCTACAGAAGTTAAAGTTCTGTCAAACTTCTCATGCCATTGCTTAGGTGCTTGTTTTAGGACATATAAAGATTTCAGTAACTTGCACACCTTTCTTTCTTCACCTTTTACTACACACCCATCAGGCTGATCCATATAGATTTCCTCTTCCAACTCTCCATTAAGAAAAGTTGTCTTTACGTCCATTTGATGAACGATAAGACCATAGGAGGCAACCATGAACAGTAGTACTCGGATGGTGGTAAGTCTAGCGATAGGTGAATATGTGATACGTCTCCGACGTATCGATAATTTCTTATGTTCTATGCCATATTATTGATGATACCTACATGTTTTATGCACACTTTATGTCATATTCGTGCATTTTCTGGAACTAACCTATTAACAAGATGCCGAAGTGCCAGTTCTGTTTTCTGTTGTTTTTGGTTTCAGAAATCCTAGTAACGAAATATTCTCGGAATTGGACGAAATCAAAGACCCGGGGGCCTATTTTTCCACGGAGCTTCCGGAAGACCGAAGAACATACGAAGTGGGGCCACGAGGTGGCGACACCACTAGGCGGCGCGGCCCAGGGGGCCCGCGCCGCCCTATGGTGTGGGCCCCTCGTCGTGGTCCCCGACGTCTGCCCTTCCGCCTACTTAAAGCCTCCGTCGCGAAACCCCCGATGCGAAAAACCACGATACGGAAAACCTTACCGAGACGCCGCCGCCGCCGATCCCATCTCGGGGGATTCGGAGATCTCCTCCGGCACTCTGCCGGAGAGGGGATTCATCTCCCGGAGGACTCTACACCGCCATGGTCGCCTCCGGAGTGATGAGTGAGTAGTTCACCCCTGGACTATGGGTCCATAGCAGTAGCTAGATGGTTGTCTTCTCCTCATTGTGCTTCATTGTTGGATCTTGTGAGCTGCCTAACATGATCAAGATCATCTATCTGTAATTCTATATGTTGTGTTTGTCGGGATCCGATGGATAGAGAATACCATGTCATGTTAATTATCAAGTTATTATACATGTGTTGTTTATGATCTTGCATGCTCTCCGTTACTAGTAGAGGCTCTGGCCAAGTTTTTACTTTTAACTCCAAGAGGGAGTATTTATGCTCGATAGTGGGTTCATGCCTCCATTGACACTCAGGACGAGTGAAAGAAAGTTCTAAGGTTGTGGTTGTGCTTGTTGCCACTAGGGATAAAACATTGGCGCTATGTCCGAGGATGTAGTTGTTGATTACATTACGCACCATACTTAATGCAATTGTCTGTTGCTTTGCAACTTAATACTGGAAGGGGTTCGGATGATAACTCTGAAGGTGGACTTTTTAGGCATAGATGCGTGTTGGATGGCGGTCTATGTACTTTGTCGTAATGCCCAATTAAATCTCACTATACTTATCATGTCATGTATGTGCATTGTTATGCCCTCTCTATTTGTCAATTGCCCGACTGTAATTTGTTCACCCAACATGCTTTTATCTTATGGGAGAGACACCTCTAGTGAGCTGTGGACCCCGGTCCATTCTTTAATACTTGAAATACAAATCTGCTGCAATACTTGTTCTTACTATTTTCTCTGCAAACAATCATCTTCCACACAATACGGTTAATCCTTTGTTACAGCAAGCCGGTGAGATTGACAACCTCAGCTGTTTCGTTGGGGCAAAGTACTTTGATTGTGTTGTGCGGGTTCCACGTTGGCGCCGGAATCTACGGTGTTGCGCCGCACTACATCCCGCCGCCATCAACCTTCAACGTGCTTCTTGGCTCCTCCTGGTTCGATAAACCTTGGTTTCTTTCTGAGGGAAAACTTGCTGCTGTGCGCATCATACCTTCCTCTTGGGGTTGCCCAACGAACGTGTGAAATACACGCCATCAAGCATATTTTACGGCGCCGTTGCGGGGAGATCAAGACACGCTGCAAGGGGAGTCTCCACTTCCCAATCTCTTTACTTTGTTTTTGTCTTGCTTTATTTTATTTACTACTTTGTTTGCTGCATTATATCAAAACACAAAAAAATTAGTTGCTAGCTTTACTTTATTTGCTATCTTGTTTGCTATATCAAAAACACAAAAAAATTAGTTTACTTGCATTTACTTTATCTAGTTTGCTTTATTTACTATTGCTAAAAATGGCCAACCCTGAAAATACTAAGTTGTGTGACTTCACTAGCACAAATAATAATGATTTCTTATGCACACCTATTGCTCCACCTGCTACTACAGCGGAATTCTTTGAAATTAAACTCTGCTTTACTAAATCTTGTTATGCGAGAGCAATTTTACAGTGTTAGTTACGATGATGCTGCTGCCCATCTCAATAATTTTGTTGAACTATGTGAAATGCAAAAGTATAAAGATGTAGATGGTGACATTATAAAATTAAAATTGTTTCCTTTCTCATTAAGAGGAAGAGCTAAAGATTGGTTGCTATCTCTGCCTAAGAATAGTATTGATTCCTGGACTAAATGCAAGGATGCTTTTATTGGTAGATATTATCCCCATGCTAAAATTATATCTTTGAGGAGTAGCATAATGAATTTTAAACAATTGGATAATGAACATGTTGCTCAAGCTTGGGAAAGAATGAAATCTCTAGTTAAAAAGTGCCCAATCCATGGATCGACTACTTGGATGATCATCCAAACCTTCTATGCGAGGACTAAATTTTTCTTCGCGGAATTTATTGGATTCAGCTGCTGGAGGTACCTTTATGTCCATCACTCTTGGTGAAGCAACAAAGCTTCTTGATAATATGATGGTTAATTACTACTGAATGGCACACGGAAAGAGCTCCACAAGGTAAGAAGGTAAATTCTGTTGAAGAATCCTCTTCCTTGAATGATAAGGTTGATGCTATTATGTCTATGCTTGCGAATGATAGGACTAATGTTGATCCTAATAATGTTCCATTAGCTTCATTGGTTGCCCAAGAAGAACATGTTGATGTAAACTTCATTAAAAATAATAATTTCAACAACAATGCTTATCGGAACAATTCTAGTAATAACTATAGGCCATATCCTTATAATAATGGTAACGGTTATGCTAATTCTTATGGGAATTCATACAACAATAATAGGAATACACCCCCTGGACTTGAAGCCATGCTTAAAGAATTTATTAGTACACAAACTGCCTTCAACAAAATCTGTTGAGGAAAAGCTCAATAAAATTGATATTCTTGTTTCTAGAGTTGATAGTCTTGCCTCTGATGTTGATCTTTTGAAATCGAAAGTTATGCCTAATAGGGATATTGAAAATAAAATTGTTACTACAGCAAATGCCATCCAAGTTAGAATTAATGAGAATATAAGATTAATGGCTGAGCTGCGTGCTAGGTGGGATAGAGAAGAAAATGAAAACTAGCTAAAAAGGAAAATGTAGCTAAAGTTTGGACTATTACCACCACTAGCAATGCTAATGATTCATATGTTGCTGCACCTCCTACTATCAATGGTAAAATAATTGGTGTTGGCAATGCTTCTACTCCTAGTGCAAAGCGCGCAAAATTACCCGAAAGCTGCTGAAGCTGCTTGTGATAAAACTGCTGAAATTTTTTCCAGCCTTGGGGATGATAATCCCATTGCTTTAGATTGTAATGATTTAGATTTTGATGATTGCCATATCTCTGAAGTTATAAAGTTCTTACAAAAACTTGCTAAAAGTCCCAATGCTAGTGCTATAAATTTGGCTTTCACAAAACATATTACAAATGCTCTCATAAAAGCTAGAGAAGAGAAACTAAAACTTGAAACTTCTATTCCTAGAAAGCTAGAGGATGGTTGGGAGCCCATCATTAAAATGAGAGTCAAAGATTTTGATTGTAATGCTTTATGTGATCTTGGTGCAAGTATTTACGTTATGCCTAAGAAAGTCTATGATATGCTTGACTTGCCACCATTGAAAAATTGTTATCTGGATGTTAATCTCGCTGATAATGCTAAAAAGAAACCTTTTGGGAAAGTTGATAATGTTCATATTATGGTTAACAATAACCTTGTCCCCGTTGATTTTGTTGTCTTGGATATTGAATGCAATGCATCTTGCCCCATTATATTGGGAAGACCTTTTCTTCGAACCGTTGGTGCCACTATTGATATGAAGGAAGGTAATATTAAATATCAATTTCCTCTCAAGAAAGGTATGGAACACTTCCCTAGAAAGAGAATGAAGGTACCTTATGATTCTATTATTAGAACAAATTATGATGTTGATGCTTCATCTCTCGATGTCACTTGAGTTACACTTTACGCGCCTAGGCTGAAGGCGTTAAAGAAAGCGCTTATGGGAGACAACCCATGTTTTTACTACAGTATTTTTGTTTTATATTTGTGTCTTGGAAGTTGTTTACTACTGTAGCAACCTCTCCTTATCTTAGTTTTATGTTTTGTGGTGCCAAGTAAAGTCTTTGATAGTAAAGTAAGTACTAGATTTGGATTACTGCGCAGTTCCAGATTTCTTTGCTGTCACGAATCTGGGTCTACCTCCCTTTAGGTAGCTCAGAAAATTAAGCCAATTTACGAGCATGATCCTCAGATATGTACGCAACTTTCATTCAATTTGAGCATTTTCGTCTGAGCAAGTCTGGTGGCCTAATAAAATCCATCTTTACGGACTGTTCTGTTTTGACAGATTCTGTCTTTTATTTCGCATTGCCTCTTTTGCTATGTTGGATGAATTTCTTTGATCCACTAATGTCCAGTAGCTTTATGCAATGTCCAGAAGTGTTAAGAATGATTGTGTCACCTCTGAACATGTGAATTTTTATTATGCACTAACCCTCTAATGAGTTGTTTCGAGTTTGGTGTGGAGGAAGTTTTCAAGGATCAAGAGAGGAGTATGATGCAATATGATCAAGGAGAGTGAAAGCTCTAAGCTTGGGGATGCCCCGGTGGTTCACCCCTGCATATTCTAAGAAGACTCAAGCGTCTAAGCTTGGGGATGCCCAAGGCATCCCCTTCTTCATCGACAACATTATCAGGTTCCTCCCCTGAAACTATATTTTTATTCCGTCACATCTTATGTACTTTGCTTGGAGCGTCGGTTTGTTTTTGTTTTTTGTTTTGTTTGAATAAAATGTATCCTAGCATTCATTTTGTGGGAGAGAGACACGCTCCGCTGTTGCATATGGACAAATATGTCCTTAGGCTCTACTCATAGTATTCATGGCGAAGTTCTTCTTCGTTAAATTGTTATATGGTTGGATTTGGAAAATGCTACATGTAGTAACTCTAAAATGTCTTGGATAATTTGATACTTGGCAATTGTTGTGCTCATGTTTAAGCTCTTGCATCATATACTTTGCACCAATTAATGAAGAAATACTTAGAGCTTGCTAATTTGGTTTGCATATTTGGTTTCTCTAGAGTCTAGATAACATCTAGTATTGAGTTTTGAACAACAAGGAAGACGGTATGGAGTCTTATAATGTTTACCATATGTCTTTTATGTGAGTTTTGCTGTACCGTTCATCCTTGTGTTTGTTTCAAATAATCTTGCTAGCCTAAACCTTGTATCGAGAGGGAATACTTCTCATGCATCCAAAATACTTGAGCCAACCACTATGCCATTTGTGTCCACCATACCTACCTACTACATGGTATTTATCCGCCATTCCAAAGTAAATTGCTTGAGTGCTACCTTTAAAATTCCATCATTCACCTTTGCAATATATAGCTCATGGGACAAATAGCTTAAAAACTATTGTGGTATTGAATATGTACTTATGCACTTTATCTCTTATTAAGTTGCTTGTTGAGCGATAACCATGTTTCGGGGACGCCATCAACTATTCTTTGTTGGATATCATGTGAGTTGCTATGCATGTCCGTCTTGTCCGAAGCAAGAGAGATCTACCACCTTCATGGTTGGAGCATGCATATTGTTAGAGAAGAACTTTGGGCCGCTAACTAAAGCCATGATTCATGGTGGAAGTTTCAGCTTTGGACATATATCCTCAATCTCATATGAGAATAATAATTGTTGCCACATGCTTATGCATTAAAGAGGAGTCCATTATCTCGTTGTCCATGTTGTCCCGGTATGGATGTCTAAGTTGAGAATAATCAAAAGCGAGAAATCCAAAATGCGAGCTTTCTCCTTAGACCTTTGTACGGGCGACATGGAGGTACCCCATTGTGACACTTGGTCAAAACATATGCATTGCAAAGATCCGGTAGTCCAAGTTAATTAGGACAAGGTGCGGGCACTATTAGTATACTATGCATGAGACTTGCAACTTGTAAGATATAATGTACATAACTCATATGCTTTATTACTACCGTTGACAAAATTGTTTCATGTTTTCAAAATAAAAGCTCTAGCACAAATATAGCAATCGATGCTTTCCTCTTTGAAGGACCATTCTCTTTACTTTTATGTTGAGTCGGTTCACCTATTTCTCTCCACCTCGAAGAAGCAAACACTTGTGTGAACTGTGCATTGATTCCTACATACTTGCATATTGTACTTGTTATATTACTCTATGTTGACAATTATCCATGAGATATACATGTTACAAGTTGAAAGCAACCGCTGAAACTTAATCTTCCTTTGTGTTGCTTCAATACCTTTACTTTGATTTATTGCTTTATGAGTTAACTCTTATGCAAGACTTATTAATACTTGTCTTGAAGTACTATTCATGAAAAGTCTTTGCTTTATGATTCACTTGTTTACTCATGTCATTACCATTGTTTTGATCGCTGCATTCACTACATATGTTTACAAATAGTATGATCAAAGTTATGATGGCATATCACTTCAGAAATTATCTTTGTTATCGTTTTACCTGCTCGGGACGAGCAGAACTAAGCTTGGGGATGCTTGATACGTCTCCGACGTATCGATAATTTCTTATGTTCTATGCCATATTATTGATGATACCTACATGTTTTATGCACACTTTATGTCATATTCGTGCATTTTCCGGAACTAACCTATTAACAAGATGCCGAAGTGCCGGTTCTCGTTTTCTGCTGTTTTTGGTTTCGAAATCCTAGTAACGAAATATTCTCGGAATTGGACGAAATCAAAGACCCGGGGTCCTATTTTTCCACGGAGCTTCCGGAAGACCGAAGAACATACGAAGTGGGGCCACGAGGTGGCGACACCACAAGGCGGAGCGGCCCAGGCCGGGCCGCGCCGACCTATGGTGTGGGCCCCTCGTGCGGCCCCCGACTCGCCCTTCCGCCTACTTAAAGCCTCCGTCGCGAAACCCCCGATGCGAAAAGCCACGATACGGAAAACCTTGCGAGACGCCGCCGCCGCCGATCCCATCTCGGGGATTCCGGAGATCTCCTCCGGCACCCTGCCGGAGAGGGGATTCATCTCCCGGAGGACTCTACACCGCCATGGTCGCCTCCGGAGTGATGAGTGAGTAGTTCACCCCTGGACTATGGGTCCATAGCAGTAGCTAGATGGTTGTCTTCTCCTCATTGTGCTTCATTGTTGGATCTTGTGAGCTGCCTAACATGATCAAGATCATCTATCTGTAATTCTATATGTTGTGTTTGTCGGGATCCGATGGATAGAGAATACCATGTCATGTTAATTATCAAGTTATTACACTATGTGTTGTTTATGATCTTGCATGCTCTCCGTTACTAGTAGAGGCTCGGCCAAGTTTTTACTTTTAACTCCAAGAGGGAGTATTTATGCTCGATAGTGGGTTCATGCCTCCATTGAACACAGGACGAGTGACGGAAAGTTCTAAGGTTGTGTTGTGTCTGTTGCCACTAGGGATAAAACATTGGCGCTATGTCCGAGGATGTAGTTGTTGATTACATTACGCACCATACTTAATGCAATTGTCTGTTGCTTTGCAACTTAATACTTGGAAGGGGTTCGGATGATAACCTGAAGGTGGACTTTTTAGGCATAGATGCATGTTGGATGGCGGTCTATGTACTTTGTCGTAATGCCCAATTAAATCTCACTATACTTATCATGTCATGTATGTGCATTGTTATGCCCTCTCTATTTGTCAATTGCCCGACTGTAATTTGTTCACCCAACATGCTTTTATCTTATGGGAGAGACACCTCTAGTGAACTGTGGACCCCGGTCCATTCTTTTATACTGAAATACAAATCTGCTGCAATACTTGTTTTTACTATTTTCTCTGCAAACAATCATCTTCCACACAATACGGTTAATCCTTTGTTACAGACAAGTCGGTGAGATTGACAACCTCACTGTTTCGTTGGGGCAAAGTACTTTGGTTGTGTTGTGCAGGTTCCACGTTGGCGCCGGAATCTCCGGTGTTGCGCCGCACTACATCCCGCCGCCATCAACCTTCAACGTGCTTCTTGACTCCTCACCGGTTCGATTAAACCTTGGTTTCTTTTCGAGGGAAACTTGCCGCTGTGCGCATCACACCTTCCTCTTGGGGTTCCTAACGGACGTGTCAGCTACACGCATCAGGCAACCATGGACAGTAGTACTCGGATGGTGGTAAGTCTAGCGATAGGTGAATATGTGTCGAAGTAATCTTCGCCTTCTCTCTGTGTGTAGTCTTTCGCTACAAGCCGCGCCTTGTACTTCTCAATAGTACCATCAGGTCTTAGCTTCTTCTTGAACACCCATTTGCAGCCCACATGTTTGCATCCATGGGGTCGTTCTGATAGCTCCCAAGTTCCATTAGAAAGAATCGAGTCCATCTCATTATGGACAACTTCTTTCCGAGTCATCTCGCATCCGGAGATGCATATGCCTCTGAAATGGACGTGGGAGTATCATCCACAAGGTACACAATGAAATCATCACCAAAGGATTTTTCAATCCTCCATCTCTTGCTCCCTTTAGGAGCTTCATTGTCATCCTTCTCACTAACATTCTCATGTGATTGTTCAAAATACTCATTAGATGTACTAGATTCAGGAATTATCTCAATAAAAATTCTAGCAATGCTATGCATATCTTTTATAGGAAACATATTCTCAAAAAAATTTGCATCACGAGATTCCATAATAGTATCAACATGCATATCTTGTACCTCATATTGAACTACTAAAAATCTATAACCTATACTCCGTGGAGCATAACCTAGAAAGATACAATCCACTGTCTTTGGTCCGAGTTTGCGCTTCTTAGTAATTGGAATATTGACTTTCGCCAAACATCCCCATGTGTGCAAATACGAAAGTGATGGTTTTCTCCCAACCCACTCCTTGTAAGGGGTTTTATCTTTATTCTTGTTAGGAACTCTATTCAGGACATGACATGAAGTCAACAAAAGGCCTCCCACCACCATGCCTTTGATAAACCAGCAGTGGCTAACATGGAATTCACCAAGTCAGTAAGTGTGCGGTTTTTCCTCTCGACAACCCCATTTGATTGGGGCGAATAGGGAGGCGTCCTCTTATGAATAATGCCATGTTCCTCACAGAATTCATCAAAGATTTTAGGAAAACACCACGATCCAACCTAAGACGCTTGATCTTTCTCTCTAGTTGATTTTCAACTTCGGTCTTATAAATTTTAAAGTAGTCTAGAGCTTCATATTTAGTTCGCAACAAATAAACATAGCAAAATCTAGTCGCATCATCAATCAATGTCATGAAATATCTCTTTCCACCTTTTGTCAACACACCATTCATCTCGGATAGATCAGAATGTATGAGTTCTAGAGGTGCCAAGTTTCTGTCCTCGGCCGCCTTGTGAGGCTTTCGAGGTTGCTTTGATTGCACACAACTATGGTACTTAGAACCTTTGGCAATGGTGAAATTTGGAATTAAACTCAAACTGGATAGCCGAGACATTAAACAAAAATTAATGTGACATAAACGAGAATGCCAAACACTAGTATCATCACTAACATTGCCACAAATATGGTTCATAGAACTTATTACTGAAATCAGAAAGCGAAAAGCGGAACAAGCCTCCGCACTCATAGCCTTTACCAATAAATTGTCCAAACTTGGAAACAACTACTTTATTAGACTCTAAAACAACCTTAAACCCATCTCTGCATAGAAGGGAGCCGCCAAAGAGATTCTTTTTCATAGTAGGGACATGTTGCACGTTCCTCAGCTGCACGATCTTCCCCGAAGTGAAGTTCAGATCTACCATGCCAACACCACGAACAGAAGCATGTGACCCATTCCCCATTAAGACGGAAGAATCTCGAGCGACCTGATAAGAAGTGAACATGGATATGTCAGCACACACATGAACATTAGCACCTGTATCAATCCACCAACATGGAGACTGAAATACCGAAAGAACAATAAATAGATTACCGTACCCATCAGCATTGCTAGCGGTCACCGTGTTGACTTGCCTCGCATTTTTCTTGTGGTCTGCCCTCTCTGGACAGTCCTTAGAAAAGTGGCTAGTCTCTCCACAGGTAAAGCAGCTCAGATCTGCTTTGTTTATCATCTTCTTCTTCTTGAAGGTTGTAGTCTTCATAGGCTTATTGAAGGAGGGTTTGTTATTCTCTTTGTTCTTGCTGTAGGGTTTCTTCTGCACCATGTTGGCGCTAGACTGACCCTCTCCTTTCTCAGTAGTATCCCTTAGCCCGAGCTTTCTCCTTAACATCAAGAGACGCTATCAGATTTTCAACTGATATCTCATGTCTCTTGTGTTTGAGAGTTGTGGCAAAGTTCCTCCATGAAGGGGGCAACTTAGCGATAATGCATCCAGCCACAAACTTGTCAGGTAAGGCACACTTAAGGAGTTCAAGCTCTTTCGCAATGCACTATACCTCATGAGCTTGTTCGACTACAGAATGGTTGTTCACCATCCTGATGTCATGGAAGCTCTCCATGACGTACAGTTCACTGCCTGCATCGGTGGCACCGAATTTAGCATTCAGTGCATCCTAGAGCTCTTTACCGTCTGTTATGTGCATATACACATCACACAAACAATCAACAAGAATACTCAAAACACATCCGACGAAGAAAGTATTGTATTCCTTCAATTTTTTCGGATCTTGGTCAGATATAGTTCCTTCAAGTAAGCCATTACTAACTTCGAACACTTTCAGATGAGTAAGCCAGATCGTGGCCTTAATCTGCCACCTCTTAAAGTGCACACCGGTAAACTTATCCGGCCTCAGTGCATCAGCAAAACCAGCCATTGTTAACACATGAAACTGCCTACAATTAGGTTTTTGGATTGTTGCATAATTAGGCACAATTTCCATGATTAATTCCAGAATATTAAGCATGACGACAACAACTACTAACATGTGAAACTCGAATATACTAGATGCATTAATCAACATGAACAGTAGCAGGGAAAACGGTACAACATCCATCGCTAAACAGATCGAGATATATCGCACGTACCGATCTGGTGGAGATGGCGGTGGATGTGTAGCAGATGAAGTCGCAGCAATAACGTTTTTTATGACAACGTTGTTGATGACGGGGACAACGGGTCGAAGTAAATGGCGTTGAAGACGACGGTAGGCAGCATCGCCCGACTTGGACGGAAGACGACCCGTGATGAAGAGCTTGAGCAGTCGCGCAGAGCGTTTCCTAAAAACCTAATTCACCCTCTCCCGTACAGGATCACAAAGGTGAGCGATTCTAGAGACCCGCTCTCCCGTTAGCCGGTGCACGCCAGCGAGCGGGATGGAATAGGCTACGATGGCGGCGCAAGCAGAGAGAGGTGGAAATCCCAACTCGTGTATTAGATATGTTTCTGCGGTAGCCGGGCAAGAGATTATATCGGCTCAGGAAACCGTAGGCAACGTGGGCCATGCCCGCGTCGCACACACATTTCGAGTCGGTTACAGGTAGCCCACGGTTCGGGAGCGACCCGAACCGATTAACTGCGACGCGTCCGTCTAGGACTCTGTTCGTTTTCCTAAACTGCAAAAAGAAAGAAAAGTCTCACCACGATCGCGACGGGCGTCGAGGCGAGCGAGGAGGAGGAGGAGGAGCGCGTGTACCACTCCTAGTCTCACTCACTTACTAGTGGTGGAACAACCCACCTTATAACGTGGTCTAACTACCTCCCAACTTTCCACGTGAGTCTAAACTTTCCACCTCTTGCCACTCCATAGTGAGCTGCCACCAACTTGGAATCAGACTCATATAGGCTGCCACAATATGAGCTTTGAAATTTATAGGAAAATCTCAAATCTAACGTGGAGCACTAAATGTGGACCCAAATATTTCAATAGCCACAATATTAAAAACTTTTGCCACACAAGCTGGGGCGTATATGCTAGATCTAAGCGTGGGGGTGGATAGCAATTTCTCTCCAGATCTGCCGGCAAACGCCTACCAGTCTCCATATTTTTATCATACTCCCTTCCTCCCAAAAAATGTCCCAGATTACGATATAGGAGAATTATCGGTACAAGAATGGCCATGTTTCTCTCACTATCGGCACATGCAACGATGCCAGTCGTGCACTGCCACCATCCGATCTCACGCATGTGGTTCATGGAGTCATGGGTATATATGTCCTTGTCGTGATTGATGTTTTACATTATTAGCCGTACAATGTAGAATTCGATCCACCAACTACTCTACTACCCCGCATGTGGGATGGTGAGGCCATCTCCACCAGGGAGACCTAAATCGGCGGCGTTGGGCCATCTGTTTGGGTGAGTGCGCGGATGTGCGAATAGTGGGCCGTTTATTCGGTCTTATGCCTGCCCTAGTTCCTTTCCCGCTCTTAGTTTGCTTTACAGGCACCATTTTCGCGAGAAAAAATAGGGATCCAATGAATCCAAGGAAAAAAAGCACATTATGACTTTTTGCGTTGGGCCATCTGTTTGGGTGAGTTTACATTATGAACAGTCACTCACTTTTGACAGTTATACGACTTCCAGAAGATGTTGGGTCGCGCGTTGCACCCAACGCGATAAGATATGGATCGTGGCCAAAGTAATTGGTATTTGGCCTTTAACTCAATATAAGGAGTAATAAAAATATGCATAAATTTAAATTATCTAGATTTATTACATAAAATTATTGTCCACCTATTAAATGACAAAGTACTTGTTAAAATAAAATATATAAATAGAGATTTGATGAACTCGTCGTCCTCGTCGGACTCGTCTTCTAAGGGCGTGTCGGTGACGTTCTTGTAGAAGACCTCATCGCCGCTGTCCACCATGATCTACAAGTGAAATGGGACAAACTAGTTGACCCATTCCATCGAATACCTCGCGGGCGGGGGCAATCTAATGCCTCCGTAAGGACCTGCGGCAATGGTCGCCCTGGCCGACTTGCGGCCTGGAAGCACAGTGCACGAGAGCTCACCTCTTTTGGCAATTGCGAAGCTGGTGAGGGCGGGAGGACTCCAACGTTGGCGGCGGCGTCCTCTGATGCTGCACCGAGGCCGCGAAAGCACACAAAGCCGCTGGGGCGCGTCCTATGATGCCGCACCGAAGGCGGCGTTTCGACGTCGGTGGCCGGCGTCGAAAGCGGTCGCAAATCGGCGGTGCTGGGGTGGCGGCGGAGGGGGGGAGGGGTTGTCCACGAGGGGGTTGTGGTTTGGGAGGTAGACAAGAAAGCTAGGGGACAACAAGGGGACGACGCGAGAGGCCAGCGCTTGGTGTCCACGGTCATGCAAACCAGGCCCAAATTTGGGCTGGCTTTGGGGACGCTCCGGACATCCGTTTTTGGGACGCATCCGCGCTTTGGGCCATGGCTTTGTCCGATTCAACTCATCTGAACGTCACGGACACGAGATAAGTTGTTCCGTTGGAGATGGCCTAAATACAAGTATACAAGAGCATCCCGGTCATGTCCATCAAATGGCGTTCGGCGTTTGGACATTGGACAACGCCTCTACCCAGCGAGGCAGCAGCGACGTCTTTTAAATGACATCTCTCAAATATCCAAATTTGGAAAAATAACTGAAATTAGATTTATTTAAATTCTATTATATATTATGAATATGAATGAAATTCAATTTAACTAAAACTTCAACTAATCTAAGGGGATGTTTGGTTCACGGTCATAATTTTCCAAGCCAAAAATTGGTAGCCACACTTTAGTTGACATCTCTTTGGTTTTTGCCACACTTTGGTTTGCTACATTTTATTCATGTATGGTCCATTTATCATAGATTCAACTCTTTTGCTAACATTTGCCAAAGTTTGGCTTCAATATTTTAAGCTATAGTTTTGTGGCTAACCATACTTTGGCTTGATAAACTGTGGCTAGGAACCAACAAGACCTAAATCGTGGCAGAGACTGGCGCACCAGAACAACTCCAAGCCAGGTTGCGTCAGCTCGTCTCACTCCTCCTCCTAGACGACGAAGCCCTCGGAGCCACCGCGGCTGCAGCTCATGCCTCCTACGCCACCACGACTGGTCCCCTCGTCAGCCGTTTGGTGGACGAGATTACATGTCTCGCTTCGTGACCAGGCGATGATAATGGAGAGCGGTGCGGCCATTGCTATTTGGTCGTTTGTCGAGTTGGCCAGGGCTTGTAGCATCCCTGACTCCAACTTGGGGTCGCCAGCGATGCACAACGCTGCAACCTGCCGCACGTACTCCTCCTCCCGCGCGTGGAACCCTTGTTGGGTGGAGACTGTGGCGCCGAAGGCTGCTGGAGGCCAAGGGCGCAACGATGGCTGCTGTAGGGGGCGGCGATGGCTCTCGCTTCATGCGGCAAAAGAGCCCGTGACCGCGAGGCGGCGATGGCTTCCGCTGCTCGCGCATCACAATGCGGGATGGACGGCGGTCGCTCTGGGAGGAGACACGTCCTATTCCTTCGAGACAAGGAAGGAGAGTGTGCGTGACATCGAGGTGGACGAGCATGGCGCTGTGGACGATGATGACTGCGAGGATGTGGAGATGGACTCCATCCTCATGGGAACCCATAGAGGTTGTTGGTGAACAAGAGGACGAGGATGCGATGGAGGCGGCGTTAGCAGGCGATTCCTTCCATTGAAGATGTGCGCCATCAAGGCGCCGAGCGTGCGCCCTGGCTCACCCCACCAATGCTCCCGCGCTTGTTATGTTGTGTTGACTTGATGGCACCAAAGAACTACTGAAGATCGTGGTCCCGTCCAGCGTTGAAGAACGTGAACCAACCGGCAGTGTTGACGCCGACATAGACATGCGAGAAGCGTTGCGCCGACTTCAAATTCTCACGGTGGGCGGTCACCCGCGTCACCACCGCTCGATGTTCGTCTTGAGCATCGCAGGACATTGATGCCCCTGCCCATCAACTTCCAGCCCGTCGGAAGGTGCATGGTAGCACTAGTTATATTTGGCTAGTCTATAATGATTTTAGTTCGTCAGCGAATGTGCAAAATCCGTCACAGAGGCATCATGCTGACGGTTTGCAGGACCGTGGCGGACCTTGCATCACAAATGGACAGACTGACGGTTAAGGCATCCCGTCATGAATCCGTGACGACACGCCTAAGCCCGAAGCCCGCCCAGCCCATATCGTCGTGACGCTAAAACTCCATCATGGTGTCGGTTCCCCTGTTCGGCGACCATTGCGTCAGGTGTACTAGGCTAATGATTGAGATATCCAGTCTATCGGGTGACATCACCTTTGTCGTTTACGATGACGTCATCCGAAACATGGACGAACCAAGATTAGCCAAATGGGCCAATCACACTAACACTGTAGTGATTACTATGTGGTCATGTGTCCGTATTGAGGGCTGCCACGTGGCACAACTTTCCTGACCGAATGGGCCAGTAACATGCGTACCTGGCCCAATGAAAATTCGACACGTGGCAGAAGGACGTGCATGCACCGCCCATGAAAGTGCGACACGTGGCACTAGGACATTCCAGTAGCGCCAACGAAAGTGCGACATGTGGAAACACGAGTGCGGCCCAATTAAAATCTCTTCCATAAGGCCCGTAGATATTAATAAAAAACCAGGCCCAATTAATATTCCTCGTATCAGTCCCATAAATATTAAATAAATTGTGGCCCAATTAATATCACTTACTGGGCCTGCAGATCATAATGTTAAAATAGGCCGTGCTAAGATTATATTTACTGGGCTGAAATTCGAAAATTGGCCCACCTAAAATTCTTTCTATCAGGCCCATAAATATTTGAGAAAATGAGGTCCAATGAATATCACTTTTATGGTACCTAAAGATCGTAATGTTAAAAGGGGTCTTACTAAGATTACATTTACTGGGCCAAAAGATTGTAATGCTAAAAGAGAGCCCAATTTACATCTCTCCTATCAGGCCCATAAATATTTAGATAGGCTTGCATGGTAAGCCCAGTTCGGCCCGGCTTGCATGTTAAGCACAAATAATACAACATCTCGATAGGCCTTTTCCAGCCCATTTCGCTGTAAGATCCAATAGCTTAGAAACAACCAACGGTAACCACGTCAGTTAATTTTGAAACCTAACAACGCCAGTTATTATTAATTATAATAGCTGACGTGGTTAGGATTCAAAACGTCAGTTATTATAGGTTAGGATTCAAAACGTCAGCTATTATTAATTATTACAGATTTGATGTCCTCAGATAAAAAAATATTACAGATTTGTAAGTCCTCAAGAAGAATTACATGCCCATAATAAAATATCAGACATTTTGGATCATCAGAATAAAAGTACAACTAGCAAGACCAGGGAGAGGAAAAAATAACATTTCAACCGTTCGACGTCAGGCATGACATTATCTGGGCCAAACTTTCTATCTTTGATTTAATATTATCTCGCCTAACTTCTCAATCCTTGCTTCCATGTCAGCCTATTGCTTTTCGCCTTCTTGTACAATGTTGGCCAGCTCATCCATTTGATCACGCTGTGAGTTAACAACATCTAGGAGCTCCGTGTTGGCCCTCTTCACTATCGCCAGATCTGAAGCAAGGTCACTCATTATTGCTGCAGTGGATACTGCCTTGGCCTCACTCTTGGATCCTCCAGATACCATAGGTACACAGAGCTGTTCTTTCATTTCAACCTTGGTTTGCATAGAGAAAACAAGGTTATCAGATGATGGAAGATACATTCTCGTTAGAAAGGACTCGTTGAAAGCTGTCTTACTAGTGCATCGTGTACATCGGCGGAGAAGCCATTTTTCTGGCTGACATGACACTCCTTAAATAATTCAAAAGAAGTGGGATCCTTAGAATTGTGCTCTTTTCCCTGAAATCACAGACATACATGAGACCAGCTTATAGGTACGTGGATCTCGTATAAAGGTACAATGTGCACAAAGGCTCATACAACCAGCTACCTACTTATTTTAATGTACCAACAGTTGTCCAGCATAGAAGTTAGAAATTTCCACATGAAATTGGCAATGTCAACAACATGGATGGAAATGCAATTAGTGTTATTATAGTTGAAGCATCCAGCATATGCATTGAGCGAAAATAAAAGTAGATAGTCATCATACTTGGTTAAATTCGCATTGTTCTAATGAACTAAACAAACATCAAGACTAACCAAATTTTGTAGGATGTGCACTGATAACACGACACAATATCTTCATAACTAATCATTGGAACATATTTTATGGTTATTTGCGCATATTTTATACACAGATGGTAGAATGGAACTGAACTTAGCATGAGGATCACTGCAGTGCTCTGCAGGCTTGTCAAAAATCTCTTTCTTTCGGGGGCAATTTGACTTAGTGTCTCCTTTGTTCTTAATCCAATGTGACCGCACATGCACATGATTCCTGAGTGCATTGTTGTGTTCTCTTGCAAACTTTGATGCTATGACGGCAGGCTCTAGCCTTGTCTTCCCTTTTGGATTGAAAACTGGAAGTTTGGCACACATAAGCAGGGGCAACCTTTTGAGTCCGTGTGACTTGTTTTCTTCCCTTTCAACAGAACAATCACCTTCACCATCTGGATCAATATAAAAGAACAAACGTTTAGAACATTAAAGTGGTGCTCCTGGAAGTAACTTACTAAATACAACAAACATCACTACTGCCGCATTGTGGAGTTCAATATCTCTAAGGTCATGGTATTGTATCATCATTACCTGTGTTAGAGGGAGGAATACTAAATGTGCATTAAGAACTAGGAAACTAAGCCTCCCCTTTTACTAGAATTTTCCACAGGAACTTGCCTTGGAAGAGTAGAACTTAAACAAGTTACAACCAGGAAGCCTTATTTCAACCTTCCTTCCTCTGCATCCAAATGGGATAATAACGACAGAAAAGACACGTGTATTATGATGTGCGTGAGGGATGAACAGGAGGAAAAAATGATGCAGAGACACAAATGTAAGAAATTAGAACCAACAAATCAAGGTGCACCCGACAGATCCTTTAAAATAACCAACTACTCCCTCCTTTTAGAAATATAAGATGTTGAAGCACTTTCTTTAGTTCACCCACTTTAGTTTGTATCTAGTATATTTTTAGTACTATGTATGTGTTCACTCACTTTAGTTTGTATCTAGTCTACTTTATAAGCACCTAAAACATCTTACAGGGAGTACCATCTAGAATAACCAACTATCTTCTTCCGAGATCTATAAAAACAAACAAATGAACCGCCAACTAGCAAGATCGACCATACAATCGGGCAAATCAAGAAACAATCGAGTTAACTAGGCAGAAAAGTAGAGTATACCCATTTCTATGCCGTTGCTCCGCACCAATGCTGACCGAGACGGGCGTGAACGGCACCGGCCGGCGGGAGGCAGGGAAGGAGATGAATGGAGGGCCACAATGTGACCGAAGAGGCAGGGCTCTGTAAGAATAAAGGGACGGAGAAATAGGCTAAGGACGGTGGTGGATGTGGCCGGAGACAGAGACGGAGGCGGAGGCAGAGGCAGAGACGGATCTAGTGTTTGTTGAAATGGGGAAAACCATGTTCATTTCGGCTGGGTTCGGGTTATGGTTCCCTTGGGTTAAAAGTACTACAATATCCTTGACCTCAGACGCGGTTGAGATGTTACAATTGCCTGAGTCAGGGATAGATGGGACATTACCGCTGGTTCAAATTTCAGCTATCCCGCCAATATGAATGCAAAATTTGGGGACATTTCAGACATGCGGGTCCACCTCACTCTTCGACTTAATGGGTTCAAGTTGGGCTACCTACACACCGGCAACACCGCCACGCGACAGGGACAGCAAAAGTGAGTGGTTTGTGCAATTTCCTCGACATGGCCAGACACATGGGTAGATTACGATATTGCCTATACATTTGTATTTTTCGATTTTTAAAAAATGTTCGCACTCAATTACCTCAATATTGCCCGAGCTAGAAAAAAATCAATAGTTGCCTGGGAGTTTGCTGGACTTGATCGGGGTTGATTCAAAGTCGATCGGTGACCACAATAGAGGCTAGCTACGTTTATTTTGATTTCCCGAACAGCTCCAGATTTTATGTTTAATCACGTGGCGGTCTATGCAATTAAGCACCATCAATAACTGACTCAGGGGAGTACCTTTTTCGGGCGTCGGACCATTGATACGACCTCTGGTGTCACTATTCACTTAACGATGTGACCTGTATTAAAACGATGAGTCAAGTCATAGGAGTACTCACTCTACTTGCGTGTGCAAATAGTTAAACACACAGATGCACTTGACGCACAAAAACATTACAGCCGTTGCACGATCTTGAAGATAAAATAGAGCTATCAACAATTGTCTAACACGCAAGGTTCTGACGGAGAATATCGAGCCGGGTACGAGAGAGAGAGAAGGCTTCCTAAATAAAATATAGAGTTGCTCACCAAATAGAAAAATACTCTACATAGGTGCAAAGTAGGAGTATCACAAGAGGACTACTGCTGAAATACCGACTTCATTCACGATACAGACCTGCCCACCACACAGAGAATATACACATTTGTATTTGATGTGTCTAAATTTGAATATGCTAAATATAGTGTTTAGATACATAATACAGACCTGCACACCACATAGAGAATATACACATTTATCTTAGATTTGTTTAGATAACATAATACAGCCAGACATGATGAATCTGTGTCGCATGAAGACGATGGAGAATAGGCAGAATCGCAAGAAGATGCTGGAGAAACAATTCCAATCTTGACACACCGGCTGGAATCCCTAATGTAAGGTCTGGATTTTTCGTGTGGTGTCCGAAATCTAACAGTTCTCTTATCCAACCATTATTAGATTTGTCGAGATACTATGAGGCAGGACCGATTTGAGTAAGCAACAACTTCCAGATCTAATATCTTCCATCTTCACCACCGGAGAAAATATTTCATCAAAGTTAATACCTTTTCAATCTCTGGCTGAATCCTTTCATAGCTAGCCTGGCCTTGTGCGCATGGATGTTACATGAACTGGCGTATTTTAGTACGTGTGATCTGCTCAGTAACTTCTAGAAAGATAGAAGCTGTAGATCTCGTTTCATCTGCACGATGAAGCCATTGCCAAGTACATTGAAGCAACATGTTGAAATTCCTATCCCGGCTACATCAGGAGGACAGTGTGGCGAAGGCTCATCCATTTGCCCTTGGTTTCGTGCAGTGTAAAGGAAATAGAGACCTGATTTAAAATACAACAGATAATTATTGTAGGGAATTTCGTACAACACAATATATGCAAACAAGTCAAATGCATACAACTGCTACCTCTTGACACCATAGGTCAGACAGAGAGATCTATACCACCCAGCGAAAGAAAGAGTACTATACTAGCTAAAAAGAAAATCTCCTTCAGCTCCACGGCGGTAGCAAGAGGTTATGTTACCTTTGAGTCGGCGGATAGTCGGCGACACCACCATAGGATGGACCTCCGCCGCATCTCCCACCTTCTCTCCATCGCCGCCACCATGTACAAGAGCTAGCGGAACAATACAGGAAGAGATGACTGGATGAGTTCCACTGCGACTGTTCAAACGGGTAGAGTGTAAAATGCTTTGCTGATGGTTGCGGTGCTGTATAAAGTAGTATTTACTATAATGCTATTGTAAACACTAGTCTCGCTAGAATATAGACTCACCTACCAGCAGGCCCACACTGGTGAGGCTTTTAGCAGAAACAGGCATTTCGTTAAGAGGGCTTGTGCTTATGAGAGATGCTTAGATCGATCCTTAGATCGGTATAACTCTTTTGGGCTTGTGCTTAGGCATATTTCTTTTGGGCTTGTGCTTATGAAATATGCTTAGAGCTTACGACATGTACGATGTGTTGTGTTTAGAGCGGATGGGCTTGTGCTTATGAGAGATGCTTAGAGCTTACGACATGTACGATGAGCTTGTGCTTATGAGAGATGCTTAGAGCTTACACCTACCATAAAAAATATAACATATATGAAAAATATACATAATACATATTATAGTTGTATTGATTTTTTTCCTGCATACTTGGTCAAACTTATGTAGTTTGACTTTTAGATATTCTTATATGCACCATTTTGGCAAGGTGGAAGTTCTTGCGGAACTTGACAATAAAGCAGGGGGCAAAATATCATTATTTGTTCAGGGGCTGGGGCGGGGACGGCAAGCTTAGATTTTCCAAAAAAATCATACATAATTATGTGCAATATATAGTGTAACAAATGTCACACTTCAAGCCACTAATTAAGGGTATATATTGTTGGTCGTGATATAATTAACTTGGGCCTAAATTTGGTATTTTCAATTTTCCTATATAGTGTGATCGTTCGCTAGTGCTAAACAAGTAGAAGCGTCTGCGTAAACCTTTCACGTGGTCCTCGAGTATATATATACATGCTGGCATATAATGTTTTGTGGTTGAAATAGCCAATATATAAATCCTAGTTGCGACCCCCAATATGATCCATCCACATGTGCTAGCTAGATATCACACCCATTTAAGAAGTTGTCGCGAAGTAGCTATAGTGTGAATGTCCACTTCGGGCCTCCAGTTGAGGGCATAGACTATTGTGACAAAACTTGGGTCCATTTTCGTGGTTTTCAGTTTACTAAATATATATATATATATGACCTAACAAAAGGAAAACAAACAAAAACGGATAAACACACAAATTAAACAAAGATAAAAGACCAGTATTGATCAACCCATCCCTAAGTCGGACAAAGGGTATACATCACAGACATGGTCCACACAGGTAGGGTTTCGCACAAAACGACGCTTTAGAATGTAAGAAAATCCAATCGGCCAAAACTTGCATGTGTTCCTAGACCGCATATAGATTGTTGTTTCAAGGTTAAAAATAACGAATATCCACTCTTCTCGCAAAGTGTGACCCCGACCCTTCACATGTGTCAAGCTTCATGCCCTAGCCAACACAACCAATCAAAAGTCCGAACTGATGGAACGGGCTAGTCAATCCACTTATACACTTCAACATCCCCCCTCACGTGTGACAGGAGACAAGTTAACACGTGGAAAGACTCAGAGGTATAGCTCGAGAGACATATACGTGGACTCCGAAGGGGGCAAAAATAATTTTTGGATAAATTGCGAAAGCGAGGACTCGAACTCGAGACCCTGGGCTCTGATACCATGTCAAACTTCATGCACAACCCAACACAACCAAAAGTCCAAACTGATGGAAAGGGCTAGGCATTCTACTTATACAATTCACACTACATACATGCGTGTGTACTATATATGACAATTAGGAAGATTTGTGCTACTTAGATAGAATGTAGGGCCAAAGCTGGTTTTCAAAGATAATTATATCAAGACCTATTAACCAAATACACAGCGGCGAAGCCATGAATTGAACTGAGCCGGAAGCTCTAAAAAATGTTTGATAGAAAGGAAATATATTCAACCAAACAAGTCCTAATCGATTCAGTTAATTTGCATATTTCATCAAATACAATTACAAATGACTATCAAGAACAAGACATCAAATCATTGAGCAAATCATCTCCCATTTTGTTTGTGCATTGTCCTGCAACAATGAATCCAAATCAATCTATTACACAACACTAGTCACTGGACAAGTACATATAAAAAATTAAATTAAATCCGAAGAAAGAACGAAAGATAAATGAACTTGTTGTTGTTGCTAGCGTGCCCTTTTTCTTGAGCCCTGTGCCTCCTTTTCTTGCTAAGCTTGAGCCAAAGCTGCTTCTTCTTCCTCAAATTGAATCCACTCATCTTCCTCACGGATGTCCATCTGAGCGGGGCAGGGGCAGGCAAACGGGCAAGATCTGGCCAGACGGGGCGCTGCCTGCTGCGTGGCTGCAACTGGGCGGGGCGTGGACGCTGCCGGCGAGAGAGGAGATGAGGAGGCGTGACATCAGCCGTCGAGAGAAGATGTGGGCGCGAGAGAAGGCGCGAGCGACCGACGGGGCACTACATGGCACTGTCTGCCACGTGCCGGCCGGGGTGTGGCGTGGCGGTGGCTGGTGAGAGAGGAGGCGCAGGTGGCATGGGAAGAGACACGACCGAGCGTGAGCGACGGGATTTGGGGGCGAGCGATAGAGCGAGCATAGTCATGACTCGGTCGTAATTTTTTTCCGCCCCAAACTTAGCCGGGTCGGTCGACCATCCTCGACCCCCTATTGGCTCCGCCTGTGCAAAGACATGCATACATATTAAGATCCCTTGAAACCATGTGCTTTTTTGCTGGTACTTTCATACCAGGCGGCTCACGTTTAGGGCTCTTTTTTATTCATAGGATTTGCATAGTAATTGTGTAGGATTAGGATCCTAGGGTAAATTTCCCTACACAAGTTGTTTGATTTCATAGGAATAAATCCTATAGGAATCTTGTAGTGTAAATCCTATAGGAACAAACATTAGGTCACACGTTATCGAAAATCCCTTTGCTACAATGGATGACACTTCGGTCTTGTTTGATTCGCATGATTTCACAAATGTAAAAATAGGGGGAAAAGTAGGTATAGGATTGGTATGCATGTGCAATCCCATAGGGTTGTAAAATCACATGAATTTGCAAAATTGGTTGTTTTATTTGCAGGTATAGGAAAAACACAAGAATCCTTTAAACCATACTTAGTCATTATTGAAATAAATGTAAAGGTCCGATCAAGTCATTATCATGGAACTTATGATCTTTGTCTTGTTCTTTGTGCATAGTAGAAATGTATACACGAGGTTTGAGTTGATTGTAGAATTCCTTTGTTTTACCTACGTGTACATGTAATCTAACGGTCCATTGTGCAGGGATTCGCGGTGGCCCCATTACTTTGATGTGGCGTGCCCTCTCTGAATAGCACACGTGTACCCACGCGCGATTATTCCATTCCTATGTAGAACCAAAAAAGGCTGTGGAGCGGTGCTAAGGAGCGATAGCGAGAAAGAGAGAGAGGAGCCGGGGGCGCTAGCGGCCATCCGACTTGTGTCGGAAAATCAGGGTTTTCCAGAGGAAACCTAGCCGCACCCGCAAGAGGATCCCCTCACGTAGCTTACTCTGACGTTGAGGTATTGACCAGTGGAGCCACAAGACATGTGGCCCACACTTCAGCGAATGAAAGTCTGGGTATGACATGGATAGGCATGTCAGAGGATCCATGTCGGCAGCACCCGTAGCAAGGCCAGGAGAGCCCCGAAAACACCTCCTATAGAAAATGTAGGGGGGAGAGAATGAAAACCTCCGCTCCAGCAACTCCCCTATAGCTCCCCTAAATATCTGGGCGTCCCCAACCCATGCCGCCTCCCCCCTATGTAGTGGGGCTGTGTAGGTGTCCCTTATCCATTTCCCTACACTTGGTGTGCTTGCTAAAAAAAACCTGATATGTGGGATCTATGTTCGAAAATATAATTGCGTTTGACTTAGGAGAGTGGTTTTTGTGGAGCTGCTTGAAATGAACAAATTGTAGGGAAAGAATATTTTCCGGGGATTCCCCTACATGAAGACCATAGGGGAGAAATAGTAGGGGCCCTGCTGCACTTGCTCAACCTCCCCCGCAAAAAATCTGACATGTGGGCTCTACTTTGTTAAAATATAGTGGAGGTACTGTACATTGTTAAGGGGATATGATCGAGCCTGCTAGACTTGCTCTCACATGTTTCGGTGAAATGGGAGACATGCATCGCCTTTTTGGGTGATTTTTTGACCGGTGGGCCTCCAACCTTCCTCGCTGCAACCATCCGCTAGTACTGTAAGAAATTTGACCGCAGAAGAAAATTTCTCCACCGGTGCCAGCTCACTCCTATCTACAGTACATACTAGTCATCCGAGCCGCGCACCTCTATACTGTATTTAACTTATTTTGATACCAGTTACCACCGCCGGCTACCAGATCGAACGACTCGTCCGCACGAGGGGATAAAAGAGAGAAGGGTCCCTTCATTAATTGTTGTTGTCAGTTCTGATCCGAGCAGACTGCAGTAGTAGATATGTAGGCACCGCCTCGGTCAATCGTAGCATGCCATCGAGCTGTAGTACCATCAATTAATTTGCACGTCTAGGCTTCTGTATTATCTTTTCAAAACAATGGTGTGCCAGTCGGACAAAAGATATTTGCTTGCGCGAGGGACAGCTGTAGTTGCACAAACCACGAGCTCGCCATTGCTGTCTTATGTTGTAATACTACTTAATTTAATTCACTAACTTATGCCAAACATTCCAATAATAGTTAGTTCATTATTTATGTCTTTCTCTTTTGTTATTTTTTGAAGTTCGAACAATTACCGAATGTTGGACACGTCTCGTAAACATGATAAATAATTTAAACGAAAGCTCTTAGTTCTAAAAAAAAATAAAACTTCTCTAGATTTGTTACCATAGATGTTGTCAAGTTTCATGCACTATCAACACAAACCGAAAGTCCGAACTGATGGAAAGGGCTAGCAATCCACTTACACTTCAACATCACCCTCAAGTGTGACGGGCGACAAGTCAACACATGGAAAGACTCAGAGGTATATCTCAAGAGGCATGTTCCCAAATCTAGATGTATTTTTATACTAAATATTACCACCTCTATCCCAAGGCTTAAGGCCTATTTTTTTCAGAAAGTCAAACTATGTTAATTTTGACTAAGTTTTTATAAAAAATCATTAACATGAAAAGTACAAAATCAAAATCAATATCATTAGATAGATAATGAAATATATTTTCATATGGTACCTACAAAATATCATATTTGTTCATAAATTCTTCTAAAAGTTTGGTCAAACTTTACTTCGTTTGACTTTTTGAAATAAATATAGGCCTTAAGCCTTGGGATGGAGGTAGTATCTACATACATCCAATTATGGATAAATCTTAGGAATCTATTTATAAACAGAGCTACATGATTCGAGGGGAAATATTGGAAGAAAGGTTTGTCCCTCACACTGATGTTGGATAAGCTATATTGAGAGAACTAGCTTTGTTAAGAGGTTTATATTATGAAACATATTTACTACTATTCTAGTACATCCGGTTCCAATGAAAATGATGCTTATATTTTTATAAAAATCAAACTAACATGAAGATTTTCCAAAAAAAATTATGAAAAATTACTTACAATCCATAGTCCACACATTTAGATATATTTACTATCCAGAGTCAGCACATGAATTTAACTTCCCGAAAAAGTGAATGGAGGTTGATATGTAGAATGGGCCATAAATGTATCCTCTCCGCTCGGGCAGGCAGGGGTCACATCGGAGTGGAGAACTTGAGCAGGTACGGCAGGGGTCACGTCGGAGTGAAGAACTTGAGCAGCTATGCTCATGCAGAGCCTCTGTGACAGACCATGTGCAGCGATCTCGGGAACATGCGCACCAAGAGGCTAGTGAGATCCACGCTTTGAAGTTCATCCGGTGAACAACCTTTTTGGAAGACAGAGGAAATAAATAATCAACCTAATTATTATAGTCATAAATAAATTTTTGACAAAAATTATTAGGAACAAAATTTCAATAATTCATAATGCACAAGACATACATTATACACATTCGATAAAACTACAAGTCTCCGGCCGGTCCGGAGGATAGATGAAGAGTATATTGGTAGCAAAACTTGATTCTACAACTTCAGCTACAGCTTACTCATCCAACCCACCGGAGAGAAAATCAAATAATCAAGAGCTCAGACGGTTATCACCCGAGAGCAGCGTGTGCCATTTTCGGTTCCCAAACCAGTTTTGGGGCATCGATGGCCGGTTCCCTACGGTGCCTCAATTTTTTTTTCAGGGAGTTGGATCACCTAGAAGCACCGATGCCCCAACTCGATGCCCAGATTAGTTTTTCAGGGCTTCATTGTTCTTTTTAGTTTGGGGCACATGCTATACGTGATTTTTCGTGCACTGTCACCGAAGTCTAATAATTCACTCGTCCAGAGATCCGTCAATCTTGTGCAGCCAGCTAGCAACAATGCGTCGCCTGCACTTCTTCCCTAATAAATCTTGTGCAGATGATGATTGATGAACTATATTCAAAATTGTAAAGTATGAGCGTTCATAATACCAAATTAATACAGTACACAATAGTTAATATGTCTCCTGTGCACCGTTAGGGCTGAGTAGTTGGTGAGTGAAAAAATAGGAAAAGTTGCTACGTAGTAGTACATAGTTTAGCACATCTAGTCATACGACCCATTATATACACAAAAGTCAAAATGAGACGACTCCAAGTTTAGATCCATTTCGTCTACTCATAGTAGTATGTACACCGTAGTAGTATATATTTTTCTTAGCTGTTGTAACCATCGACTTTTTAGTTCAAAATATAACCATCGACTTTATTTTGAACCTTGCATACCAAAAGTTTAATGCCATCATGATTTACTAGTCGTATGGAGTAAGCTATCGCAAGAGAAAACGGTGGCGAACGTTGTAATCTAGCTAGCTCTTCGGCTCGACGGCGGTTGCACGAGTAGTAGTAGTATATGTACCTTTAAGTACCCGGAGTCGTTCTCCTGTCGATGGCTGACAGGTCCGGCGAGGACAAGCCATATCGCCGACTTTTTCTTCTCTCCTCGGTGCAACCTACAGCTGTGGTGCTGATCTACGCCGGCTCCAGTGAGAAATGTCACCTATAGTTTC